>NW_024061664.1:112500-274248 GCF_016432855.1 Salvelinus namaycush | reverse complement strand
GTGAACCTATAGACTTCAGTGGTGAACCTATGGAACTTCAGTGACCTTCAGTGTTGAACCTATAGACCTTCAGTGGTGAACCTATAGACCTTCAGTGTGAACCTATAGACTTCAGTGGTGAATCTCAGTGGTGAACCTATAGGCCTTCAGTGGTGAACCTACAGACCTTCAGTGGTGAACCTATAGACCTTCAGTGGTGAACTTATAGGCCTTCAAGTGGTGAACCTTCAGTGTGAACCTATAGGTCTTCAGTGGTGAACCTATAGCCCTTCAGTGGTGAACCTATAGACCTTCAGTGGTGAACCTATAGGCCTTCAGTGGTGACCTATAGGCCTTCAGTGGTGAACCTATAGACCTTCAGTGGTGAACCTATAGGCCTTCAGTGCTGAACCTATAGGCCTTCAGTGGTGAACCTATAGGCCTTCATTGGTGAACCTATAGGCCTTCAGTGGTGAACCTATAGGCCTTCAGTGGTGAACCTATAGACCTTCAGTGGTGAACCTATAGGTCTTCAGTGGTGAACCTTCAGTGGTGAACCTATAGGCCTTCAGTGGTGAACCTATAGGCCTTCAGTGGTGAACCTTCAGTGGTGAACCTATAGGTCTTCAGTGGTGAACCTATAGACCTTCAGTGGTGAACCTATAGACCTTCAGTGGTGAACCTATAGGCCTTCAGTGGTGAACCTATTACCTTCAGTGGTGAACCTATAGGCCTCAGTGTGAACCTATAGGCCTTCAGTGGTGAACCTATAGGCCTTCAGTGGTGAACCTATAGGCATTCAGTGGTGAACCTATAGGCCTTCAGTGGTGAACCTTCAGTGGTGAACCTATAGGCCTTCAGTGGTGAACCTTCAGTGGTGAACCTATAGGCCTTCAGTGGTGACCTTCAGTGGTGAACCTATAGGCCTTCAGTGGTGAACCTATAGGCCTTCAGTGGTGAACCTATAGACCTTCAGTGGTGAACCTATAGACCTTCAGTGGTGAACCTATAGGCCTTCAGTGGTGAACCTTCAGTGGTGAACCTATAGGCCTTCAGTGGTGAACCTATAGGCCTTCAGTGGTGAACCTATAGGCCTTCAGTGGTGAACCTTCAGTGGTGAACCTATAGGCCTTCAGTGGTGAACCTTCAGTGGTGAACTTATAGGTCTTCAGTGGTGAACCTACAGACCTTCAGTGGTGAACCTATAGGCTTCAGTGGTGAACCTATAGGCCTTCAGTGGTGAACCTATAGGTCTTCAGTGGTGAACCTATAGACCTTCAGTGGTGAACCTATAGGCCTTCAGTGGTGAACCTATAGGCCTTCAGTGGTGAACCTATAGGCCTTCAGTGGTGAACCTATAGACCTTCAGTGGTGAACCTATAGGCCTTCAGTGGTGAACCTATAGGCCTTCAGTGGTGAACCTATAGACCTTCAGTGGTGAACCTATAGGCCTTCAGTGGTGAACCTATAGACCTTCAGTGGTGAACCTATAGGCCTTCAGTGGTGAACCTATAGGTCTTCAGTGGTGAACCTATAGACCTTCAGTGGTGAACCTATAGACCTTCAGTGGTGAACCTATAGGCCTTCAGTGGTGAACCTATAGACCTTCAGTGGTGAACCTATAGACCTTCAGTGGTGAACCTATAGACCTTCAGTGGTGAACCTATAGACCTTCAGTGGTGAACCTATAGACCTTCAGTGGTGAACCTATAGGCCTTCAGTGGTGAACCTTCAGTGGTGAACCTATAGGCCTTCAGTGGTGAACCTATAGACCTTCAGTGGTGAACCTATAGACCTTCAGTGGTGAACCTTCAGTGGTGAACCTATAGACCTTCAGTGGTGAACCTATAGACCTTCAGTGGTGAACCTATATACCTTCAGTGGTGAACCTACAGACCTTCAGTGGTGAACCTATAGGCCTTCAGTGGTGAACCTTCAGTGGTGAACCTATAGACCTTCAGTGGTGAACCTATAGACCTTCAGTGGTGAACCTATAGGCCTTCAGTGGTGAATCTTCAGTGGTGAACCTATAGGCCTTCAGTGGTGAACCTTCAGGCCTTCAGTGGTGAACCTATAGGCCTTCAGTGGTGAACCTTCAGTGGTGAACCTATAGGCCTTCAGTGGTGAACCTTCAGTGGTGAACTTATAGGTCTTCAGTGGTGAACCTACAGACCTTCAGTGGTGAACCTATAGGCCTTCAGTGGTGAACCTATAGGCCTTCAGTGGTGAACCTATAGGTCTTCAGTGGTGAACCTATAGACCTTCAGTGGTGAACCTATAGGCCTTCAGTGGTGAACCTATAGGCCTTCAGTGGTGAACCTATAGGCCTTCAGTGGTGAACCTTCAGTGGTGAACCTATAGGCCTTCAGTGGTGAACCTATAGACCTTCAGTGGTGAACCTATAGGCCTTCAGTGGTGAACCTATAGGCCTTCAGTGGTGAACCTATAGACCTTCAGTGGTGAACCTATAGGCCTTCAGTGGTGAACCTATAGACCTTCAGTGGTGAACCTATAGGCCTTCAGTGGTGAACCTATAGGTCTTCAGTGGTGAACCTATAGACCTTCAGTGGTGAACCTATAGACCTTCAGTGGTGAACCTATAGGCCTTCAGTGGTGAACCTATAGACCTTCAGTGGTGAACCTATAGACCTTCAGTGGTGAACCTATAGACCTTCAGTGGTGAACCTATAGACCTTCAGTGGTGAACCTATAGACCTTCAGTGGTGAACCTATAGGCCTTCAGTGGTGAACCTTCAGTGGTGAACCTATAGGCCTTCAGTGGTGAACCTATAGACCTTCAGTGGTGAACCTATAGACCTTCAGTGGTGAACCTTCAGTGGTGAACCTATAGACCTTCAGTGGTGAACCTATAGACCTTCAGTGGTGAACCTATATACCTTCAGTGGTGAACCTACAGACCTTCAGTGGTGAACCTATAGGCCTTCAGTGGTGAACCTTCAGTGGTGAACCTATAGACCTTCAGTGGTGAACCTATAGACCTTCAGTGGTGAACCTATAGGCCTTCAGTGGTGAATCTTCAGTGGTGAACCTATAGGCCTTCAGTGGTGAACCTTCAGTGGTGAACCTATAGGCCTTCAGTGGTGAACCTTCAGTGGTGAACCTATAGGCCTTCAGTGGTGAACCTATAGGCCTTCAGTGGTGAACCTATAGGCCTTCAGTGGTGAACCTTCAGTGGTGAACCTATAGGCCTTCAGTGGTGAACCTATAGGCCTTCAGTGGTGAACCTATAGACCTTCAGTGGTGAACTTATAGGCCTTCAGTGGTGAACCTTCAGTGGTGAACCTATAGGCCTTCAGTGGTGAACCTATAGGCCTTCAGTGGTGAACCTATAGGCCTTCAGTGGTGAACTTATAGGCCTTCAGTGGTGAACCTATAGGCCTTCAGTGGTGAACCTATAGGCCTTCAGTGGTGAACCTATAGGCCTTCAGTGGTGAACCTATAGGCCTTCAGTGGTGAACCTATAGGCCTTCAGTGGTGAACCTTCAGTGGTGAACCTATAGGCCTTCAGTGGTGAACCTATAGGTCTTCAGTGGTGAACCTATAGGCCTTCAGTGGTGAACCTATAGGCCTTCAGTGGTGAACCTATAGGCCTTCAGTGGTGAACCTTCAGTGGTGAACCTATAGGTCTTCAGTGGTGAACCTATAGACCTTCAGTGGTGAACCTATAGGCCTTCAGTGGTGAACCTATAGGCCTTCAGTGGTGAACCTATAGGTCTTCAGTGGTGAACATACAGACCTTCAGTGGTGAACCTATAGGTCTTCAGTGGTGAACATACAGACCTTCAGTGGTGAACCTATAGACCTTCAGTGGTGAACCTATAGACCTTCAGTGGTGAACCTATAGACCTTCAGTGGTGAACCTATAGACCTTCAGTGGTGAACCTTCAGTGGTGAACCTATAGACCTTCAGTGGTGAACCTATAGGCCTTCAGTGGTGAACCTTCAGTGGTGAACCTATAGGCCTTCAGTGGTGAACCTATAGACCTTCAGTGGTGAACCTATAGACCTTCAGTGGTGAACCTATAGGCCTTCAGTGGTGAACCTATAGACCTTCAGTGGTGAACCTACAGACCTTCAGTGGTGAACCTATAGGCCTTCAGTGGTGAACCTTCAGTGGTGAACCTATAGACCTTCAGTGGTGAACCTATAGACCTTCAGTGGTGAACCTATAGACCTTCAGTGGTGAATCTTCAGTGGTGAACCTATAGGCCTTCAGTGGTGAACCTACAGACCTTCAGTGGTGAACCTATAGACCTTCAGTGGTGAACTTATAGGCCTTCAGTGGTGAACCTTCAGTGGTGAACCTATAGGTCTTCAGTGGTGAACCTATAGACCTTCAGTGGTGAACCTATAGACCTTCAGTGGTGAACCTATAGGCCTTCAGTGGTGAACCTATAGGCCTTCAGTGGTGAACCTATAGACCTTCAGTGGTGAACCTATAGGCCTTCAGTGCTGAACCTATAGGCCTTCAGTGGTGAACCTATAGGCCTTCAGTGGTGAACCTATAGGCCTTCAGTGGTGAACCTATAGGCCTTCAGTGGTGAACCTATAGGCCTTCAGTGGTGAACCTATAGGCCTTCAGTGGTGAACCTATAGGCCTTCAGTGGTGAACCTATAGACCTTCAGTGGTGAACCTATAGGCCTTCAGTGCTGAACCTATAGGCCTTCAGTGGTGAACCTATAGGCCTTCAGTGGTGAACCTATAGGCCTTCAGTGGTGAACCTATAGGCCTTCAGTGGTGAACCTATAGACCTTCAGTGGTGAACCTATAGGTCTTCAGTGGTGAACCTTCAGTGGTGAACCTATAGGCCTTCAGTGGTGAACCTATAGGCCTTCAGTGGTGAACCTATAGACCTTCAGTGGTGAACCTATAGGCCTTCAGTGGTGAACCTTCAGTGGTGAACCTATATGCCTTCAGTGGTGAACCTATAGGCCTTCAGTGGTGAACCTATAGGCCTTCAGTGGTGAACCTATAGGCCTTCAGTGGTGAACCTATAGGCCTTCAGTGGTGAACCTTCAGTGGTGAACCTATAGGCCTTCAGTGGTGAACCTTCAGTGGTGAACCTATAGGCCTTCAGTGGTGAACCTTCAGTGGTGAACCTATAGGCCTTCAGTGGTGAACCTATAGGCCTTCAGTGGTGAACCTATAGGCCTTCAGTGGTGAACCTATAGACCTTCAGTGGTGAACCTATAGACCTTCAGTGGTGAACCTATAGGCCTTCAGTGGTGAACCTTCAGTGGTGAACCTATAGGCCTTCAGTGGTGAACCTATAGGCCTTCAGTGGTGAACCTATAGGCCTTCAGTGGTGAACCTATAGGCCTTCAGTGGTGAACCTTCAGTGGTGAACCTTCAGTGGTGAACTTATAGGTCTTCAGTGGTGAACCTACAGACCTTCAGTGGTGAACCTATAGGCCTTCAGTGGTGAACCTATAGGCCTTCAGTGGTGAACCTATAGGTCTTCAGTGGTGAACCTATAGACCTTCAGTGGTGAACCTATAGGCCTTCAGTGGTGAACCTATAGGCCTTCAGTGGTGAACCTATAGGCCTTCAGTGGTGAACCTTCAGTGGTGAACCTATAGGCCTTCAGTGGTGAACCTATAGACCTTCAGTGGTGAACCTATAGGCCTTCAGTGGTGAACCTATAGGCCTTCAGTGGTGAACCTATAGACCTTCAGTGGTGAACCTATAGGCCTTCAGTGGTGAACCTATAGACCTTCAGTGGTGAACCTATAGGCCTTCAGTGGTGAACCTATAGGTCTTCAGTGGTGAACCTATAGACCTTCAGTGGTGAACCTATAGACCTTCAGTGGTGAACCTATAGGCCTTCAGTGGTGAACCTATAGACCTTCAGTGGTGAACCTATAGACCTTCAGTGGTGAACCTATAGACCTTCAGTGGTGAACCTATAGACCTTCAGTGGTGAACCTATAGACCTTCAGTGGTGAACCTATAGGCCTTCAGTGGTGAACCTTCAGTGGTGAACCTATAGGCCTTCAGTGGTGAACCTATAGACCTTCAGTGGTGAACCTATAGACCTTCAGTGGTGAACCTTCAGTGGTGAACCTATAGACCTTCAGTGGTGAACCTATAGACCTTCAGTGGTGAACCTATATACCTTCAGTGGTGAACCTACAGACCTTCAGTGGTGAACCTATAGGCCTTCAGTGGTGAACCTTCAGTGGTGAACCTATAGACCTTCAGTGGTGAACCTATAGACCTTCAGTGGTGAACCTATAGGCCTTCAGTGGTGAATCTTCAGTGGTGAACCTATAGGCCTTCAGTGGTGAACCTTCAGGCCTTCAGTGGTGAACCTATAGGCCTTCAGTGGTGAACCTTCAGTGGTGAACCTATAGGCCTTCAGTGGTGAACCTTCAGTGGTGAACTTATAGGTCTTCAGTGGTGAACCTACAGACCTTCAGTGGTGAACCTATAGGCCTTCAGTGGTGAACCTATAGGCCTTCAGTGGTGAACCTATAGGTCTTCAGTGGTGAACCTATAGACCTTCAGTGGTGAACCTATAGGCCTTCAGTGGTGAACCTATAGGCCTTCAGTGGTGAACCTATAGGCCTTCAGTGGTGAACCTTCAGTGGTGAACCTATAGGCCTTCAGTGGTGAACCTATAGGCCTTCAGTGGTGAACCTTCAGTGGTGAACCTATAGACCTTCAGTGGTGAACCTATAGGCCTTCAGTGGTGAACCTATAGGCCTTCAGTGGTGAACCTATAGACCTTCAGTGGTGAACCTATAGGCCTTCAGTGGTGAACCTATAGACCTTCAGTGGTGAACCTATAGGCCTTCAGTGGTGAACCTATAGGTCTTCAGTGGTGAACCTATAGACCTTCAGTGGTGAACCTATAGACCTTCAGTGGTGAACCTATAGGCCTTCAGTGGTGAACCTATAGACCTTCAGTGGTGAACCTATAGACCTTCAGTGGTGAACCTATAGACCTTCAGTGGTGAACCTATAGACCTTCAGTGGTGAACCTATAGACCTTCAGTGGTGAACCTATAGGCCTTCAGTGGTGAACCTTCAGTGGTGAACCTATAGGCCTTCAGTGGTGAACCTATAGACCTTCAGTGGTGAACCTATAGACCTTCAGTGGTGAACCTTCAGTGGTGAACCTATAGACCTTCAGTGGTGAACCTATAGACCTTCAGTGGTGAACCTATATACCTTCAGTGGTGAACCTACAGACCTTCAGTGGTGAACCTATAGGCCTTCAGTGGTGAACCTTCAGTGGTGAACCTATAGACCTTCAGTGGTGAACCTATAGACCTTCAGTGGTGAACCTATAGGCCTTCAGTGGTGAATCTTCAGTGGTGAACCTATAGGCCTTCAGTGGTGAACCTTCAGTGGTGAACCTATAGGCCTTCAGTGGTGAACCTTCAGTGGTGAACCTATAGGCCTTCAGTGGTGAACCTATAGGCCTTCAGTGGTGAACCTATAGGCCTTCAGTGGTGAACCTTCAGTGGTGAACCTATAGGCCTTCAGTGGTGAACCTATAGGCCTTCAGTGGTGAACCTATAGACCTTCAGTGGTGAACTTATAGGCCTTCAGTGGTGAACCTTCAGTGGTGAACCTATAGGCCTTCAGTGGTGAACCTATAGGCCTTCAGTGGTGAACCTATAGGCCTTCAGTGGTGAACTTATAGGCCTTCAGTGGTGAACCTATAGGCCTTCAGTGGTGAACCTATAGGCCTTCAGTGGTGAACCTATAGGCCTTCAGTGGTGAACCTATAGGCCTTCAGTGGTGAACCTATAGGCCTTCAGTGGTGAACCTTCAGTGGTGAACCTATAGGCCTTCAGTGGTGAACCTATAGGTCTTCAGTGGTGAACCTATAGGCCTTCAGTGGTGAACCTATAGGCCTTCAGTGGTGAACCTATAGGCCTTCAGTGGTGAACCTTCAGTGGTGAACCTATAGGTCTTCAGTGGTGAACCTATAGACCTTCAGTGGTGAACCTATAGGCCTTCAGTGGTGAACCTATAGGCCTTCAGTGGTGAACCTATAGGTCTTCAGTGGTGAACATACAGACCTTCAGTGGTGAACCTATAGGTCTTCAGTGGTGAACATACAGACCTTCAGTGGTGAACCTATAGACCTTCAGTGGTGAACCTATAGACCTTCAGTGGTGAACCTATAGACCTTCAGTGGTGAACCTATAGACCTCCAGTGGTGAACCTATAGACCTTCAGTGGTGAACCTATAGGCCTTCAGTGGTGAACCTTCAGTGGTGAACCTATAGGTCTTCAGTGGTGAACCTATAGGCCTTCAGTGGTGAACCTATAGGCCTTCAGTGGTGAACCTATAGGCCTTCAGTGGTGAACCTATAGGCCTTCAGTGGTGAACCTATAGGCTTTCAGTGGTGAACCTATAGACCTTCAGTGGTGAACCTATAGACCTTCAGTGTGTGACAGGTTCTTGATTATGAAAGGACTGAAACCGTAATACCAGCGTAACCACGTAGGATAGTTCACTTCTTGTAAAACACAAAGGGCCAGTGGTGAAGTGGAGGCTATATATAAACCGTATACCATCTTTTTTTTTTACTCCCTTCTTAATCCCTACTGATGCGTATCAAAGTAGTGTAGTGGAGGTATACGACTTTAGAATGATGTAATACAATATTGAAATCATGTACAGTACAGTTGCCTACACAATCGCAAAGCACGTGAAATATATTTTACGTCCTCGCCGCAAACATACTGAATGGCTGGTTTCGGCAGAGTGCAGCCTTCATCTGGTTTTGACATGGATCAGCTCACAGAAGAATGACATCGCTAGCCGGATAGGAAAGACGTTTGAACTTATATCTACCAGAAAATGCTAACTAAGACAACAATGAGTATGGAAACCAGGTATTGAAAAGGTTTAGTGCGAAGTGTTGGTTAGTAGGGCATCATGCTTTGTTTCCATCAGGGGCGTAGACATGGATGGGCCTGGGTGGACAGAGGCCCATTGACTGGGGAGACAGGCCCTGACAGGCCCACCCACTGGGGAGCCAGGCCCTGACAGGACCACCCACTGGGGAGCCAGGCCCTGACAGGACCACCCACTGTGGAGCCAGGCCCTGACAGGACCACCCACTGGGGAGCCAGGCCCTGACAGGCCCACCCACTGGGGAGCCAGGCCCTGACAGGCCTACCCACTGTGGAGCCAGGCCCTGACAGGACCACCCACTGGGGAACCAGGCCCTGACAGGCCCACCCACTGGGGAGCCAGGCCCTGACAGGCCCACCCACTGGGGAACCAGGCCCTGACAGGACCACCCACTGGGGAACCAGGCCCTGACAGGCCCACCCACTGGGGAACCAGGCCCTGACAGGCCCACCCACTGGGGAACCAGGCCCTGACAGGCCCACCCAATCAGATTGACGTGACTTAAGCATTGTCGTGGACCAAAAAAAAACGGTGTGATTTTGAGAGTGAAAATCTGACAAATCTAAAGGAAAACACATTAAAAACCATTTTTCACACAGGGTGTCTTTCCTTCATAAGTCTTTTCAAAATTAGAGTCTACCCACTTCTCCAGGCTTCACTACACCACTGGATAGGGCTGATGGAAAGACAGCAGCCACACACAGCATGATGTTAAATGATAAGCAATCCATAAACTCTGACATAATAAGCCAGTAGGTCCTGTCATGACGTTGCCCTGTTGGTGAGGTTTACGACCCCCATAAATACCTTTCCCCCTTTACTCTTTTCTACTCTACAGAATGGACTCTACGAAAGCCCTTTGTTAACATAGAGAGAGTATGGTAACATCAGCATTTTGGTAATCCAACCAGTTTAAAGTAACTGTTGGTACTTAAAGAATATGATGTCAGATCAGTTGTCGTCTGAGACATTATGACTGATGATAGGATGACATAAACTGTCTTGGAAAGTCTACACATTCTAGTTATCAGATTCACATGGAATTGTTGTGCAATTTAAATGTTTAAATATGAAACTATGTGAAAAGATTAAATGTAATTTTAGTTTTTAAAATGAGTAAAATATGCTCAATCAGTGCCCACGCCCACGTGAATAGGCATTGGTTGGAAATGATGACCCAACCCCTTTTCTACATTTCTATAAGAGCCCCCGTGACCCAATTCACAACGAACTAAGCCAACCTCAGCGTGAGCTCTGATTGCGAATGGTTGAACGACTACAACCTAACGAAATTAACATTGTGTTCCCGATGACGTGAGGACTGATGTCCATACGTTTAGAAGTGCGAATTTCAACGTGGAGGTGACGATCGCCATGCTGGAAGGATGAATTTGACTACACCAGCCAGAATATAGCATGAGTTTATAGTATGGCAACTTGGTATGAACTTTGAGCTCTTATTCACTAAAGAAGTGATACTTCCTAGACGTCGATGTCACATCTGCTTCTGCTACACCCCCTAGTGGACATCTGGTGTCTCCTTGACCTGCAGCCATTCCCCCAGTTCTCTCCCTCTCCCTCTTCTTCTCTCTCTGTGTGTGATTGTGTGGTTGGAGACAGGTGTGCTGGAGTCAGAGCAGTTCCCCACCAGCTGCAACCCGTTCCATAATCAAGACCTATACAAATACTCAGTCCTGCCACTCTGGTAATCACCAGGAAAAGATCAGTTTCCACATAATCAACAGTCCCAACTCTCCCCTGGTTCTGGGCCATCCATGGTTAAAACTACACAACCCACAGATTGACTGGACTACCGGGAGGGTAACTACTTGGAGTGCCTTTTGTCAATTGTCTACATTCTGCCCTTCCACCTGCCTTGTCTGTACCCCAGTCCATTCCAGATTCCCCGGACCTGTCTTCTGTTCCTCCAGAGTATCACGGTCTAGCTCCTGTGTTCAGTAAGCACCACACCACATCTCTGCCGCCTTATCGACCTTACGACTGCGCTATAGAGCTTCAGCCTGGAGCTCCTCCCCCCAGTAGCAGGTTGTGTAACCTCTCTCGCCCCGAGCAAGAGGCTATGGAGGAATACATCCAAGATTCCCTGGCTGTCGAACAAAAAAGGGTCAACTTTTTGTTAATGCTGAGAAATGTGAGTTTCATGTTTCCTCTGTGTCCTTCGTGGGTTACATTTTTGCTCAAGGACAGCTACGAATGGACCCTGCCAAGTTTAAGGCAGTCACAGAGTGGCCTTCCCATACCCAGTTGCCCCTGGTCACACATAGCTCTGGACTTCGTTTACTGGCTCTCCCCCCATCTAACGGTAACTCAGTCATCTACACTATTATTGACCGATTTTTTAAAGCAGCTCACTTCATTCCCCTCTCCAAGCTTCCTTCCTCCAGGGAGACTGCGGACCTGCTGGTATCCCATGTGTTGCGGATGCATGGCATCCCTATTGACATTGGGGTCCCCTGTCAGAAACAGTCTACATCCCAGGTATGGAGAGCCTTCTGCACAGCACTTGGTATTAATGTTAGCCTTTCATCTGGATATCACCCCCAGACCAATGGCCAGACCGAGCGGGCCAACCTGGAGTTGGAGACTGCCCTTCGCTGTGTGACTTCGGCTAACCCTTCCTCCTGGAGTGGCCATATGCCCACAATACCCTCATCAACGCCTCATCAGGTATGTCACCCTTTGAGTGTGCCCTGGGTTACCAACCCCCCTTGTTCCCTGCCTAAGAGGTAGCGGTGCCCTCGGTCCAGGACCACATGCGCCGTTGTCATCGCACCTGGAGCAGGGCCCGGGCTGCTCTTCTTAGTGCCTCCACCAGGACCCAATCCCAAGCTAACCGTCGCCGTGCTTCAGCTCCAGTCTACACTCCAGGCCAAAAGGTATGGCTCTCATCTAAGGACTTGCCCTTGAAAGTGGCTTCCAGAAAACTAGCGCCCCGATTCATTGGTCCATTTGCGATTGATCATGTCATTAACCCCTCTGCTGTGCATCTGAAACTCCCAGACTCTCTCAAAATCCACCCCACCTTCCATGTGTCTTTGATTAAACCAGTCTGCTCCAGTCACCTGTCCCTCCTGCAGCTGCTCCTCCACCCCCTTGGCTCATCGATGACCATCCTGCATATACCGTCCAGCGGCTTTTGGATGTATGCCGTCGGGGTTGGCAGTATCTGGTGGACTGGGAGGGGGGGGGGGGGGGGACGGGGGACAGGTGTGCTGAGTCAGAGCAGTTCCCCACCAGCTGCAACCTGTTCCATAATCAAGACCTCTACAAATGCTCAATCCTGCCACTTCCACTTTGCCAGATTGTAATCTTTTCAGAACGACAGGCAACGTATCCGTTCTACCACACGACCGACTACAACGTATCCACCCAGAAATATTCTTCAAAGGACAAGGGAGATCTCTGCTGGGCAACCCGGCCTTCCATCTTCGACCTATCGAAGCGCAGCTCAGAGCAAATATATTTCTTGCATTTTCCTTTTCCGAATGGGCGGCTATTTAGAATGCATAAGATTCTGTATTTACGATCGCATAGCTTCATAAGGTCCGATAGAGACCCAATCCTTTTGTTCCTCAGTCTTCCCTTGCTTTCATTCAAACTCGACCCTCTTTCTTTGTGTAACCAGCCGTCATATCGGTTTCGTCCACTAGGGGCATTTTCTTTTATGACATAAGTAATCAATGTATGATCCATCCTGTGTATATGTAATTCTGTGTGATTATTTAGTAGATAAATAATTAAACCACATTTTTTATTGGTGATTCAACTTGTTAGCCAGGGTTCGTGAAGATAACCAATAATTATTTTTCGACATTCAGATGAGACTGAATAAGGTGACGATTAATAATTGACTGCTATTGATATAAAAGATTACCAGGTCTTTAAGAGTTTATTCGGAAGACAATAGTTCTATAAAACATTCTTCCGTGGTGCCCCAACTTCCTAGTTAATTACATTTACCTGATTAGTTTAAATCAGGTAATAATAATTACAGAGAATTGATTTTATAAAATAGCATGTCATATCATTTAATCCATAGTAAAGACACGACAGTCACAATCATAAGAATACAAAAACAATCATTAAGAATTTCCCAATCAAAATATACAATTATTACTTCCCATTGCAAAAAAAACATTTCATGTTTAGCACACAAAGTAACCGGTGACCTAAAGTTTAAAGTGGAACTGACAGTGTTTTAACTACTTTGCAGATATGAAAAAGACAATCATATCAGTCAAAAATATCAAATTCCCAGTTTGTTACAAAACCAAATTTATAAGAGGTCAAAAATAGGTTATATTTGTGCAGTTCAATGCATGATTAATATAATTCACCAATACATTTGTTGGTCTGAAAAATATTGCAAATCGCAGCTGGTCAGGTACATTGTTTTCTGCCTCCATTCTTTTTGCACTTTTCATTTCAATGACTCAATATTCTGGACAAAAACAGACGAATGTAACTAAGGCTGGGAACGTCAATACAATCAAACTAGCAAGGACAATGATCACAAGTCAATCATAACGTGACTAATAGGCAAGCGTATCTATTTATGTAGCAAGCTAAAAACACAGAACATAACATTAACTAGATAGCTAGCTAGCTGATAGGAGGATGACATGTCATGCCATTGGAGGAGAGGGTGACTGACTGACTTTTTCCCCTCGTATCGTTTTTCGGTGGCTATACACAGCTAGAGATGCAGGTGTCATTTAGTGAGCTAGCAAGAACTTGAACGACTGTTATCCAGTTAGCATATCGCTTGCATTCGCAAATTCACTCTGGCTATCTGCTCCGATTTCAGAGCACACTCTCGCCTAAGTGTGCCAGAGCGCAGAACAACTGGTGAATTTACGAACTCGCAACACCGGCTGAATATGACCGGTGTCAGGAAACGTAGGCAAAAAAGTAATAGTCAAGAACGCTCTAGATAACATGTAAACAGCCTAGCTAACCAGCTCTGCTACGGCGAGTACAATGGTCAGTGTGAGGTGTTCTCTCATTTGTGTCTGGAAGTAGCTAGCAAGATAGCCAACTTTAGTCAGTTATCTTGGGTGCTTGTTTGAGACAAGCCTGCATCGGCAGGCAAGTTGCAGAAGGACGAGGAGGCTACAATTCCCCTTCGTTTATCAGTGCAATTTGAACGGCCAACTGGCTGAAAAAGTTTGAGAGGGTTTATCTAATATTTCTTAGATTTTAACTCATCTTGCTCTGGCTAGCTTTAGTTGTTGAATTTTTTTTTATTCATGTGCATAACTGAGGGAGATAGTCTACCTTTTACATGGTTGTTTGATCAATAGGACTGTAAAGTTCCCAAATGTAAGAGGACTCCAATGGTGTTTACATACAGTATTTGCAGAAGTCCATTCAAGAGTATTTTGTGGCTTTCTAATGATCTAAAGTCTCGCTGTTGTCCCCCTCCCGGTCTGTCTTGACTCGGTCTCTGACCCCTTGTCCCCCTCCCGGTCTGTCTTGACTCCGTCTCTGACCCCTTGTCCCCCTCCCGGTCTCACGCCTTGTCTCAGTCTTGACTCCGTCTCTGACCCCTTGTCCCCCTCCCGGTCTGTCTTGACTCGGTCTCTGACCCCTTGTCCCCCTCCCGGTCTGTCTTGACTCCGTCTCTGACCCCTTGTCCCCCTCCCGGTCTCACGCCTTGTCTCAGTCTCTAACCCCTTGTCCCCCTCCCATTCTCAGTCTTGACTCGGTCTCGCACCCCTTGTCCCCCTCCCATTCTCAGTCTTGACTCGGTCTCTGACCCCTTGTCCCTCTCCCGGTCTCAGTCTTGATTCGGTCTCTGACCCCTTGTCCCCCTCCCGGTCTCAGTCTTGACTCGATCTCGATTTGCTCTGGTCTTGATCTTAAATCGGTTTCGCTTTAGGTGGTCTTGAACACAACAATGCCCATTGGTCTGTATATGAAGATCATTATAAGAGACAACTATCATTGTAGCCTACACAGACAAGCTGAGAACAATTAAGAACTTGAAAGGTTGGAAAAAATATATATTTTATACTGTACATGCCACATGAAAGATGAGAATAAATATGAAAAGTCTGTGCCGGCCGGGATGAAAGACTAATGAAAGTCATGGTTTCGTACTTCCTTTCACTTGTTCTTTTGGATGCAGCTCTGCTCTTCTTCTCTGGTCCAAACACTCTCCTCTCATCACAGATTTCTACTATCATACCAGAGGAACATCACAGGGTTCTACTGTTATACAAGAGGAACTTCACAGGGTTCTACTATCATACCAGAGGAACATCACAGGGTTCTACTATCATACCAGAGGAAAATAAGGGTGCTCTACTATTAAACCAGAGGAACATCACAGGGTTCTACTGTCATACCAGAGGAACATCACAGGGTTCTACTGTCATACCAGAGGAACATCCGGGCGTTCTACTATCATACCATAGGAACATCACAGGGTTCTACTGTCATACCAGAGGAACATCCGGGCGTTCTACTATCATACCATAGGAACATCACAGGGTTCTACTATCATACCAGAGGAAAATAAGGGTGCTCTACTATTAAACCAGAGGAACAAAACAGGGTTCTACTATCATACCAGAGGAACATCACAGGGTTCTACTATCTTACCAGAGGAACATCACAGGGTTCTACTGTTATACGAGAGGAACTTCACAGGGTTCTACTATCATACCAGAGGAACATCACAGGGTTCTACTGTTATACGAGAGGAACTTCACAGGGTTCTACTATTATACGAGAGGAACATCACAGGGTTCTACTATCATACCAGAGGAACTTCACAGGGTTCTACTATCATACCAGAGGAACATCACAGGGTTCTACTATCATACGAGAGGAACATCCGGGCGTTCTACTATCATACCAGAGGAACTTCACAGGGTTCTACTATCATACCAGAGGAACTTCACAGGGTTCTACTATCATACCAGAGGAACATCACAGGGTTCTACTATCATACGAGAGGAACATCCGGGCGTTCTACTATCATACGAGAGGAACATCCGGGCGTTCTACTATCATACCAGAGGAACTTCACAGGGTTCTACTATCATACGAGAGGAACATCCGGGCGTTCTACTATCATACCAGAGAAACATCACAGGGTTCTACTATCATACCAGAGGAACATCACAGGGTTCTACTGTTATACCAGAGGAACTTCACAGGGTTCTACTATCTTACCAGAGGAACGTCACAGGCTCCTAAAAACACACACCACCATAGCAGGTTGTGCAAAACAAAGTGTGTGAGTGTGTTCCAGTTGTTTTTGCTCTTTACAGGGACGTGGCCTGTCATTGACGGGAACAGAGGGGAGCACAACAGCACCTACGTAGGAGAGAAGAGGAGTGAAAACCAGCACAATGCCAACACACACACACACACACACACACCACACACACACACAGACACAGACACATACACACACACACACACTCACTCACACTCACACACACACGTGCTGCTTTGTTTTGTTTTGTACGTCCTGTTCCATTCTCTAGGATAAGGTGTTGTTTAGAGAGGGAGCAGAGAGAGAGGATAACATGACCCTCATTAATACTGGAGCAGTGTTTCAATGAGCCATACCAACCACCCAGAGAGAGAGATAGGGGATAGACCCCCTACTACTACTATAGTATTACACTCATGAATAATCTAACCCTAACTCTCCTACCACTATAGTATTACACTCATGAATAAACTGTCCCACCCTGATCTGTTTCACCTGTCTTTGTGATTGTCTCCACCCCCATCCAGGTGTCACCCATCTTCTCCATTATCCCCTGTGTATTTATACCTGTGTTCTCTGTTTGTCTGTTGGCAGTTCGTTTTGTTCATTCAAACCTACCAGCGGTTTTCCCATTGCTCCTGTTCTGTCTATAGTGCCTGTTTCCTAGTTTTCCCATTGCTCCTGTTCTGTCTATAGTGCCTGTTTCCTAGTTTTCCCATTGCTCCTGTTCTGTCTATAGTGCCTGTTTCCCAGTTTTCCCATTGCTCCTGTTCTGTCTATAGTGCCTGTTTCCCAGTTTTCCCGTTGCTCCTGTTCTGTCTATAGTGCCTGTGTCCTAGTTTTCCCATTGCTCCTGTTCTGTCTATAGTGCCTGTTTCCCAGTTTTCCCATTGCTCCTGTTCTGTCTATAGTGCCTGTGTCCTAGTTTTCCCATTACTCCTGTTCTGTCTATAGTGCCTGTTTCCCAGTTTTCCCATTGCTCCTGTTCTGTCTATAGTGCCTGTGTCCTAGTTTTCCCATTGCTCCTGTTCTGTCTATAGTGCCTGTTTCCTAGTTTTCCTGGTTTTGACCTTTTCTGCCTGCTCTGACCCTGTCTACCGTCCTGTACCTTTGCCCCGCTACTCTGGATTACCAACCTCTGCCTGCTCTGACCCTGTCTACCGTCCTGTACCTTTGCCCCGCTACTCTGGATTACCAACCTCTGCCTGCTCTGACCCTGTCTACCGTCCTGTACCTTTGCCCCGCTACTCTGGATTACCAACCTCTGCCTGCTCTGACCCTGTCTACCGTCCTGTACCTTTGCCCCGCTACTCTGGATTACCAACCTCTGCCTGCTCTGACCCTGTCTACCGTCCTGTACCTTTGCCTCGCTACTCTGGATTACCAACCTCTGCCTGCTCTGACCCTGTCTACCGTCCTGTACCTTTGCCCCGCTACTCTGGATTACCAACCTCTGCCTGCCCTGACCCTGAGCCTGCCTGCCTGCCATTCTGTACCTTTGCCCCGCTACTCTGGATTACCAACCTCTGCCTGCCCTGACCCTGAGCCTGCCTGCCTGCCATTCTGTACCTTTGCCCCGCTACTCTGGATTACCAACCTCTGCCTGCCCTGACCCTGAGCCTGCCTGCCATTCTGTACCTTTGCCCCGCTACTCTGGATTACCAACCTCTGCCTGCCCTGACCCTGAGCCTGCCTGCCATTCTGTACCTTTGCCCCACTACTCTGGATTACCAACCTCTGCCTGCCTTGACCCTGAGCCTGCCTGCCATTCTGTACCTTTGCCCCACTACTCTGGATTACCGACCTCTGCCTGACCTGACCCTGAGCCTGCCTGCCATCCTGTACTTTTGTCTGCCTCGTGTTCGATTTAATAAACTTTTGTTACTTCGACATTGTTTGCACCTGGGTCTTACCTTCAAACCTGATAGTACGAAATGGGCATGACTGACCCAGCCGACGTGGGCCAGCTGCGCAACGCCATCTCCTCCCAAGGAGCCACCATCAGGAGACACGAGGAACTGCTTCGTGGCATTATAGAAGGGGTCCAAACGTTGGCTGAACGCCATGACCGGGCATTGGATAGTTTGCTGGAGCAATTCAGCTGGATGTCTGGGAGCAAGCCTACCACGGTGGTAACCCCACAGCCCCTCAGTAATCCAGCTGCTAACAGCGGCGTCTCATCGGTCAGTTCAACCCCCCTCCCTGGAACGTTTAAATTGAGAGCCGAGCACCTGTCGGGCGTCGCCCTCCTCCTTCACCTCGGATCGTTACCAGATAGCCTATCTCATCACGCTGATGTCCGGCAGGGCTCTCACCTGGGCTACTGATGTATGGGAACAACAGCCGGCCATATCTGGAGGGGTTCGTGGGAGAGGGGAGAGTTTTTTACGCCCCGTTCTCCAGGAGAGAAGCTGCCCAGTCCAGCTTCAGCAGGACTCCCGAAGTGTGCCAGACTATGCGGTGGATTTCCACACGTTGGCAGCGGAGAGTGCTTGGAACCAGGAAGCACTGTTCGATATGTTCCAACACGGCGTCTCGGAGGTGGTCAAGGACAAGCTTGCAGCTCGGGAGTTACCTACGGATCTCAATTCCCTCATTGCTTTGACCATCCGAATCGATGGGCAACTATGGGAACGACGGAGGGAGAGGAAATTCAACTTCGCCTTCACTTCCAGGGATTCCACCTTACCTCCTAGTCATCCCGGAAGTCCCCGGCGATCCCGTTGCCGAGTGAACCCGAGGCTTCCCGACCTTCCCCGAGAGTCGTTGAAGAAGGCTGAGTCACCGCTTCCCAAGCCGATGCAACAAGGTAGAGCTGGGCTGTCGCCAGCGGAACGGCAATACACGATCAACACGAAGAGTTGTCAGTTGTTGTGTCCTCTTGTCCTTTAAAAAAAACAGACTCACTGGTAGGAGCGAGTACTCTGGTGGCCCAAACGGAGAACTTTCCAGCTTGCCTTGCTCGCACCCCTTTTCATGCCATTCTGCTGTGGGGAAACCAGTCTAAATCTCTCCGGATCGTCATTGACTCTGGGGCCGATGAGAGCTTTTTGGACGCCACACTGGCTTCCGAGCTGAACATCCCCACTCAGCCCCTCTCCACTCCCATGGATGTTAGAGCGCTGGACGGACGCTCTATAGGCCGGGTAACTCATAATACCACTCCCATTAACCTACGGGTGTCAGGGAATCACAGCGAGACTATTCAATTCCTGCTCAACAATTCTCCTCAGATTCCCGTGGTTTTGGGATTCTCCTGGCTCCAGCGACACAATCCCCTCATCAACTGGGCTACTTTTGCCATCATGGGCTGGAGTCTATTCTGCCATGCCCAGTGTCTGAAGTCAGCGCAACCTGCCGTGGGACGTCTTCCTGGGGGTTCGGAAGGTGATCCGGACCTCTCCGCTATTCCCGCGAAGTACCAGGACCTTCGGGAGGTGTTCAATAAGGCCCGAGCTACTTCGCATCCGCCTCATCGACCATATGACTGCAAGATTGACCTTCTCCCTAGCACCACTCCGGGGATGTCTGTACTCTCTGTCGGGAATGGAGACCAAGGCTATGGACACCTACATTGGGGACTCCCTAGCTGCTTCAGGCTCTGGTAAATGCTGTTCTCTGCGACATGTTGAACCAGTTTGTCTTCGTCTACATTGATGACATCCTCGTCTTCTCCCGCTCCCCCCAAGAACATGTGCTCCATGTCCGACAGGTTCTTCAATGCCTCCTTGAGAACCAGCTGTTTGTTAAGGCACAGATGTGCGAGTTCCATCGCTGCACCATCCCCTTTCTGGGGTACATAATCTCCGTTGGGAGTGTCCAGATGGATCCCGGGAAGGTGAGAGCGGTGGTGGATTAGCCCCATCCTTCGTCCAGGGTGCAGCTGCAACGTTTCCTGGGGTTTGCCAACTTCTATCGCCACTTCAACCGGGGGTTACAGCACCCTGGCTTCCCCCCTGTCAGCACTCACTTCTCCCAAGGTTCCGTTCACGTGGTCCCCTGCTGCTGACCTGGCGTTTCCGGGACCTCAAACACCACTTCACCACTGCTCCCATCCTGGTTCATCCTGACCCTTCCCGTCAGTTCGTGGTGGAGTCCGATGCGTCTGATGTAGGAGTAGGGGCAGTCCTGTCCCAGCATTCTACCCTGGACCCGAAGCTACATCCCCCGTGCCTTCTCCCATCGCCTCAACGCCACGGAGAAAAACTACAATGTGGAAAATTGTGAGCTTCTCGCAGTGAAGATGGCGTTGGAGGAATGGAGGCACTGGCTGGAAGGGGCGGAACACCCGTTCATCGTATGGACCTACCTGTCACGTTCTGACCTTTATTTCCTTTGTTTTGTCTTTATTTAGTATGGTCAGGGCGTGAGTTGGGGTGGGCAGTCTATGTTTGTATTTCTATGTTTTCCTATTTCTGTGTTTGGCCTGATATGGTTCTCAATCAGAGGCAGGTGTTTTGTGTTGTCTCTGATTGGGAACCATATTTAGGTAGCCTGTTTTGTGTTGGGTTTTGGTGGGTGGGTATTTTCAGTCTTTGTGTGTCTGCACCAGATAGAAATGTTTCGGTTGTCACTTTTGTTGTTTTGTATTTTGAGTGTTCACCTTTAAGATGAACAACGCTGCTCATTGGTCCTCTGATCCTTCTAAATTCTCCTCCTCAGACGATGAGGAAGACGACAGCCGTTACACTACCACAAAAATCTGGAGTATCTCCGCACCACCAAATGCCTCAACTCCAGGCAAGCTAGATTGGCACTGTTGTTCACATGGTCCAACTTCTCCCTCTCATATCGGCCCGGGATCCAAAAACGTCAAGCCGGATGCACTGTCTCGCCATTATTGCCCCACGGCTATTACCCTGGAGCCCGAGACCATCCTTCCCACCTTGTGCCTGGCAACGGCACTCAGCTGGGGTATAGGGAAACCGGTCCGGGAGGCGCAGCGGTCCCAGTCGAACCCCACGGGGGAGGGGAACACACCCTAACTCTCCTATCACTATAGTATTACACTCATGATTAATCTAACCCTAGTTCTCCTACCACTATAGTATTACACTCATGAATAATCTAACCCTAGTTCTCCTACCACTATAGTATTACACTCATGATTAATCTAACCCTAGTTCTCCTACCACTATAGTATTACACTCATGATTAATCTAACCCTAACTCTCCTATCACTATAGTATTACACTCATGATTAATCTAACCCTAGTTCTCCTACCACTATAGTATTACACTCATGAATAATCTAACCCTAGTTCTCCTACCACTATAGTATTACACTCATGATTAATCTAACCCTAGTTCTCCTACCACTATAGTATTACACTCATGATTAATCTAACCCTAACTCTCCTATCACTATAGTATTACACTCATGAATAATCTAACCCTAGTTCTCCTACCACTATAGTATTACACTCATGAATAATCTAACCCTAGTTCTCCTACCACTATAGTATTACACTCATGATTAATCTAACCCTAGTTCTCCTACCACTATAGTATTACACTCATGAATAATCTAACCCTAGTTCTCCTACCACTATAGTATTACACTCATGAATAATCTAACCCTAGTTCTCCTACCACTATAGTATTACACTCATGATTAATCTAACCCTAACTCTCCTATCACTATAGTATTACACTCATGAATAATCTAACCCTAGTTCTCCTACCACTATAGTATTACACTCATGATTAATCTAACCCTAGTTCTCCTACCACTATAGTATTACACTCATGATTAATCTAACCCTAACTCTCCTATCACTATAGTATTACACTCATGAATAATCTAACCCTAGTTCTCCTACCACTATAGTATTACACTCATGAATAATCTAACCCTAGTTCTCCTACCACTATAGTATTACACTCATGATTAATCTAACCCTAGTTCTCCTACCACTATAGTATTACACTCATGAATAATCTAACCCTAGTTCTCCTACCACTATAGTATTACACTCATGAATAATCTAACCCTAGTTCTCCTACCACTATAGTATTACACTCATGATTAATCTAACCCTAACTCTCCTATCACTATAGTATTACACTCATGAATAATCTAACCCTAGTTCTCCTACCACTATAGTATTACACTCATGATTAATCTAACCCTAGTTCTCCTACCACTATAGTATTACACTCATGAATAATCTAACCCTAGTTCTCCTACCACTATAGTATTACACTCATGAATAATCTAACCCTAATTCTCCTATCACTATAGTATTACACTCATGAATAATCTAACCCTAGTTCTCCTACCACTATAGTATTACACTCATGATTAATCTAACCCTAGTTCTCCTACCACTATAGTATTACACTCATGAATAATCTAACCCTAGTTCTCCTACCACTATAGTATTACACTCATGAATAATCTAACCCTAGTTCTCCTACCACTATAGTATTACACTCATGAATAATCTAACCCTAATTCTCCTATCACTATAGTATTACACTCATGAATAATCTAACCCTAGTTCTCCTACCACTATAGTATTACACTCATGAATAATCTAACCCTAATTCTCCTATCACTATAGTATTACACTCATGAATAATCTAACCCTAGTTCTCCTACCACTATAGTATTCCACTCATGATTAATCTAACCCTAGTTCTCCTACCACTATAGTATTACACTCATGAATAATCTAACCCTAGTTCTCCTACCACTATAGTATTACACTCATGAATAATCTAACCCTAGTTCTCCTACCACTATAGTATTACACTCATGAATAATCTAACCCTAGTTCTCCTACCACTATAGTATTACACTCATGATTAATCTAACCCTAGTTCTCCTACCACTATAGTATTACACTCATGAATAATCTAACCCTAGTTCTCCTACCACTATAGTATTACACTAATGAATAATCTAACCCTAGTTCTCCTACCACTATAGTATTACACTCATGAATAATCTAACCCTAGTTCTCCTACCACTATAGTATTCCACTCATGATTAATCTAACCCTAGTTCTCCTACCACTATAGTATTACACTCATGAATAATCTAACCCTAGTTCTCCTACCACTATAGTATTACACTCATGAATAATCTAACCCTAGTTCTCCTACCACTATAGTATTCCACTCATGATTAATCTAACCCTAGTTCTCCTACCACTATAGTATTCCACTCATGATTAATCTAACCCTTGTTCTCCTACCACTATAGTATTACACTCATGAATAATCTAACCCTAGTTCTCCTACCACTATAGTATTACACTCATGAATAATCTAACCCTAGTTCTCCTACCACTATAGTATTACACTCATGAATAATCTAACCATAGTTCTCCTACCACTATAGTATTACACTCATGAATAATCTAACCCTGGTTCTCCTACCACTATAGTATTCCACTCATGATTAATCTAACCCTAGTTCTCCTACCACTATAGTATTACACTCATGAATAATCTAACCCTAGTTCTCCTACCACTATAGTATTCCACTCATGATTAATCTAACCCAAGTTCTGCTACCACTATAGTATTACACTCATGAATAATCTAACCCTAGTTCTCCTACCACTATAGTATTACACTCATGATTAATCTAACCCTAGTTCTCCTACCACTATAGTATTACACTCATGAATAATCTAACCCTAGTTCTCCTACCACTATAGTATTACACTCATGAATAATCTAACCCTAGTTCTCCTACCACTATAGTATTACACTCATGAATAATCTAACCCTAGTTCTCCTACCACTATAGTATTCCACTCATGATTAATCTAACCCTAGTTCTCCTACCACTATAGTATTACACTCATGAATAATCTAACCCTAGTTCTCCTACCACTATAGTATTACACTCATGAATAATCTAACCCTAGTTCTCCTACCACTATAGTATTACACTCATGAATAATCTAACCCTAACTCTACTACCACTATAGTAACATGCTGTTACACTCAATAATAATCTAACCTTAACTATCCTACTACTATAGTACTAAACTCAAGAATAATCTAACCCTCATTCTCCTACAACTATAGTACTAAAGTCATGAATAATATAACCTTAACTCTACTACTACTATAGTAACATGCTATTGGACTAATGGAGGCTGTGTCCTCTCCCCCTCCTGATAGACTAATGGAGGCTGTGTCCTCTACCCCTCCTGATAGACTAATGGAGGCTGTGTCCTCTCCCCCTCCTGCTAGACTAATGGAGGCTGTGTCCTCTCCCCCTCCTGATAGACTAATGGAGGCTGTGTACTCTCCCCTCCTGATAGACTAATGGAGGCTGTGTCCTCTCCCCCTCCTGATAGACTAATGGAGGCTGTGTCCTCTCCCCCTCCTGATAGACTAATGGAGGCTGTGTCCTCTCCCCCTCCTGATAGACTAATGGAGGATGTGTCCTCTCCCCCTCCTGATAGACTAATAGAGGCTGTGTCCTCTCCCCCTCCTGATAGACTAATGGAGGCTGTGTCCTCTCCCACTCCTGATAGACTAATGGAGGCTGTGTCCTCTCCCCCTCCTGATAGACTAATGGAGGCTGTGTCCTCTCCCCCTCCTGATAGACTAATGGAGGCTGTGTCCTCTCCCCCTCCTGATAGACTAATGGAGGCTGTGTCCTCTCCCCCTCCTGATAGACTAATGGAGGCTGTGTCCTCTCCCCCTCCTGATAGACTAATGGAGGCTGTGTCCTCTCCCCCTCCTGATAGACTAATGGAGGCTGTGTCCTCTCCCCCTCCTGATAGACTAATGGAGGATGTGTCCTCTCCCCCTCCTGATAGACTAATGGAGGCTGTGTCCTCTCCTCCTCCTGATAGACTAATGGAGGATGTGTCCTCTCCCCCTCCTGATAGACTAATGGAGGCTGTGTCCTCTCCCCCTCCTGATAGACTAATGGAGGCTGTGTCCTCTCCCCCTCCTGATAGACTAATGGAGGCTGTGTCCTCTCCCCCTCCTGATAGACTAATGGAGGCTGTGTCCTCTCCCCCTCCTGATAGACTAATGGAGGCTGTGTTCTCTCCCCCTCCTGATAGACTAATGGAGGATGTGTCCTCTCCCCCTCCTGATAGACTAATGGAGGCTGTGTCCTCTCCCCCTCCTGATAGACTAATGGAGGCTGTGTCCTCTCCCCCTCCTGATAGACTAATGGAGGCTGTGTTCTCTCCCCCTCCTGATAGACTAATGGAGGATGTGTCCTCTCCCCCTCCTGATAGACTAATGGAGGCTGTGTCCTCTCCCCCTCCTGATAGACTAATGGAGGCTGTGTCCTCTCCCCCTCCTGATAGACTAATGGAGGCTGTGTACTCTCCCCTCCTGATAGACTAATGGAGGCTGTGTCCTCTCCCCCTCCTGCTAGACTAATGGAGGCTGTGTCCTCTCCCCCTCCTGATAGACTAATGGAGGCTGTGTCCTCTCCCCCTCCTGATAGACTAATGGAGGCTGTGTCCTCTACCCCTCCTGATAGACTAATGGAGGCTGTGTCCTCTCCCCCTCCTGATAGACTAATGGAGGCTGTGTCCTCTCCCCCTCCTGATAGACTAATGGAGGCTGTGTCCTCTCCCCCTCCTGATAGACTAATGGAGGCTGTGTCCTCTCCCCCTCCTGATAGACTAATGGAGGCTGTGTCCTCTCCCCCTCCTGATAGACTAATGGAGGCTGTGTCCTCTCCCCCTCCTGATAGACTAATGGAGGCTGTGTCCTCTCCCCCTCCTGATAGACTAATGGAGGCTGTGTCCTCTCCCCCTCCTGATAGACTAATGGAGGCTGTGTCCTCTCCCCCTCCTGATAGACTAATGGAGGCTGTGTCCTCTCCCCCTCCTGATAGACTAATGGAGGCTGTGTCCTCTCCCCCTCCTGATAGACTAATGGAGGCTGTGTCCTCTCCCCCTCCTGATAGACTAATGGAGGCTGTGTCCTCTCCCCCTCCTGATAGACTAATGGAGGCTGTGTCCTCTCCCCCTCCTGATAGACTAATGGAGGCTGTGTCCTCTCCCCCTCCTGATAGACTAATGGAGGCTGTGTCCTCTCCCCCTCCTGATAGACTAATGGAGGCTGTGTCCTCTCCCCCTCCTGATAGACTAATGGAGGCTGTGTCCTCTCCCCCTCCTGATAGACTAATGGAGGCTGTGTCCTCTCCCCCTCCTGATAGACTAATGGAGGCTGTGTCCTCTCCCCCTCCTGATAGACTAATGGAGGCTGTGTCCTCTCCCCCTCCTGATAGACTAATGGAGGCTGTGTCCTCTCCCCCTCCTGATAGACTAATGGAGGCTGTGTCCTCTCCCCCTCCTGATAGACTAATGGAGGCTGTGTCCTCTCCCCCTCCTGATAGACTAATGGAGGCTGTGTCCTCTCCCCCTCCTGATAGACTAATGGAGGCTGTGTCCTCTCCCCCTCCTGATAGACTAATGGAGGCTGTGTCCTCTACCCCTCCTGCTAGTAAATAGGGAACACACACAGCTCGCTCCTCTGACAACACAAGAGGAGGAGTAACAATAGATGATACCACAGGTGGTACAGTTAATGATGTGTTTACAGTGTTAAAGTCTGCATTCTGAATGAGACCCTGTTCCCTGTATAGAGGGTTCTGAATGAGACCCTGTTCCCTGTATAGTGGACTCTGAATGAGACCCTGTTCCCTGTATAGAGGGTTCTGAATGAGACCCTGTTCCCTGTATAGAGGGTTCTGAATGAGACCCTGTTCCCTGTATAGAGGGTTCTGAATGAGACCCTGTTCCCTGTATAGTGGACTCTGAATGAGACCCTGTTCCCTGTATAGAGGGTTCTGAATGAGACCCTGTTCCCTGTATAGTGGACTCTGAATGAGACCCTGTTCCCTGTATAGAGGGTTCTGAATGATACCCTGTTCCCTGTATAGTGGACTCTGAATGAGACCCTGTTCCCTGTATAGTGGACTCTGAATGAGACCCTGTTCCCTGTATAGAGGGTCCTGAATGAGACCCTGTTCCCTGTATAGAGGGTTCTGAATGAGACCCTGTTCCCTGTATAGTGGGTTCTGAATGAGACCCTGTTCCCTCTATAGAGGGTTCTGAATGAGACCCTGTTCCCTGTATAGAGGGTTCTGAATGAGACCCTGTTCCCTGTATAGTGGGTTCATAATGAGACCCTGTTCCCTGTATAGTGGGTTCTGAATGAGACCCTGTTCCTTGTATAGATGGTTCTGAATGAGACCCTGTTCCCTGTATAGTGGGTTCTGAATGAGACCCTGTTCCCTGTATAGTGGGTTCTGAATGACACCCTGTTCCCTGTATAGTGGGTTCTGAATGAGACCCTGTTCCCTGTATAGAGGGTTCTGAATGAGACCCTGTTCCCTGTATAGTGGACTCTGAATGAGACCCTGTTCCCTGTATAGAGGGTCCTGAATGAGACCCTGTTCCCTGTATAGTGGGTTCTGAATGAGACCCTGTTCCCTGTATAGTGGACTCTGAATGAGACCCTGTTCCCTGTATAGTGGACTCTGAATGAGACCCTGTTCCCTGTATAGAGGGTTCTGAATGAGACCCTGTTCCCTGTATAGTGGACTCTGAATGAGACCCTGTTCCCTGTATAGAGGGTTCTGAATGATACCCTGTTCCCTGTATAGTGGACTCTGAATGAGACCCTGTTCCCTGTATAGTGGACTCTGAATGAGACCCTGTTCCCTGTATAGAGGGTCCTGAATGAGACCCTGTTCCCTGTATAGAGGGTTCTGAATGAGACCCTGTTCCCTGTATAGTGGGTTCTGAATGAGACCCTGTTCCCTGTATAGAGGGTTCTGAATGAGACCCTGTTCCCTGTATAGAGGGTTCTGAATGAGACCCTGTTCCCTGTATAGTGGGTTCATAATGAGACCCTGTTCCCTGTATAGTGGGTTCTGAATGAGACCCTGTTCCTTGTATAGAGGGTTCTGAATGAGACCCTGTTCCCTGTATAGTGGGTTCTGAATGAGACCCTGTTCCCTGTATAGTGGACTCTGAATGAGACCCTGTTCCCTGTATAGAGGGTCCTGAATGAGACCCTGTTCCCTGTATAGAGGGTTCTGAATGAGACCCTGTTCCCTGTATAGTGGGTTCTGAATGAGACCCTGTTCCCTGTATAGAGGGTTCTGAATGAGACCCTGTTCCCTGTATAGAGGGTTCTGAATGAGACCCTGTTCCCTGTATAGTGGGTTCATAATGAGACCCTGTTCCCTGTATAGTGGGTTCTGAATGAGACCCTGTTCCTTGTATAGAGGGTTCTGAATGAGACCATGTTCCCTGTATAGTGGGTTCTGAATGAGACCCTGTTCCCTGTATAGTGGGTTCTGAATGACACCCTGTTCCCTGTATAGTGGGTTCTGAATGAGACCCTGTTCCCTGTATAGAGGGTTCTGAATGACACCCTGTTCCCTGTATAGTGGGTTCTGAATGAGACCCTGTTCCCTGTATAGTGGGTTCTGAATGAGACCCTGTTCCCTGTATAGAGGGTTCTGAATGAGACCCTGTTCCCTGTATAGAGGGTTCTGAATGAGACCCTGTTCCCTGTATAGAGGGTTCTGAATGAGACCCTGTTCCCTGTATAGAGGGTTCTGAATGACACCCTGTTCCCTGTATAGAGGGTTCTGAATGACACCCTGTTCCCTGTATAGAGGGTTCTGAATGAGACCCTGTTCCCTGTATAGAGGGTTCTGAATGAGACCCTGTTCCCTGTATAGTGGGTTCTGAATGAGACCCTGTTCCCTGTATAGAGGGTTCTGAATGAGACCCTGTTCCCTGTATAGAGGGTTCTGAATGAGACCCTGTTCCCTGTATAGAGGGTTCTGAATGAGACCCTGTTCCCTGTATAGAGGGTTCTGAATGAGACCCTGTATAAAGATCTCGTGGTCAAAGGTAGTTCACAACATAGGCAACAAGGTGGTAATTTGGGACACCGCCAAAGTCAAGCCCAGAAAGTTGCCTCATTATCCAGTTATGCTCCAGGCGAGACAGACTGAGGCAAGCAGATACAAACAGGCCCGGCTGGTACTGGGGGAGTAGAGGGAGAGAGAGAGGGGGGGGGGGGGGGGGGGCGGACAAGCTGGCGTGCCTGGGCATCTCACCGGGGGGAGGAGAGGGCTGCCTGAAGGGTGAGAGCCAGACAGGAGAGGAAGCCGCTGGGAACAGTGGATAGGGAGATCCTCGTTAGGAAAGAGATGAGGAGTTTGAATGTTTTAAAAAGTTCTTAGTGCAACGATTTGACCACAAAGGGTTGTGCTCAGGGTTAGGGTCAGGGTTAGGGTTAGGGTTAGGGTTAGGGTTGTGTTCAGGGTTAGGGTTAGGGTCAGGGTTAGGGTTAGGGTTAGGGTTGTGTTCAGGGTTAGGGTTAGGGTTAGGGTTAGGGTTAGGAAGCGTATTCTACTCATTTCTGTTTTCCATGTTGTTCTCCTGCTTTATGCCCTGTCCCTCTACCTGTGGGGGCTGAATGGATATGTTATATGTGTGACAGGTGGAGACTCTCTCTTTCCCATTTAGTGCGTCCGTCCGTCTGTGTGTGTGTGTGTGTGTGTGTGTGTGTGTGTGTGTGTGTGTGTGTGTGTGTGTGTGCGCGCGCGTGTGTGCGTGTGTTTGCGCGTGCGTGTGTGTGCGCGCGCGCGTGTGTGTGTGTGTGCGCGTGTGTGTGTGTGTGTGCGCGCGTGCGTGTGCGTGCGTGCGTGCGTGTGTGTGTGTGTGTGTGCATGTCTCTGTTTTTTTTAACATATTTTTTTGTTGTTGATTTTTTTTGGGGGGGGGGTATAAATTAAAAAAATATGACACTGTCCTAAACTAAAGCAGTCCATTATTCTCATAGGCCATCATACAGTGTTAACATCCTAGAATATGGGAAGGGGAAGATTGACATGAAAGGTCAAGTATATACCGGAGTACTCACACATACAGTTGTCCCCTGAATTGAAACACCTGACACCAAATAGCTTTTGGAGAAGTCGTTAACACAGAGGTTCACTTACTTTTTTTCAGCCTGCACTCGGAATTATTACTCAATGTCTTCAATAAAAAATGTGAAAAAAAGTACAACTGTGTGATATTAGTTTAGTCAGATTGTGATGGTCTATTATTGTGACTCAGATGAAAATCAGACCACATTTTATGAGTAATCGATGCAGAAATCCAGGTAATTCCAAAGGGTTCACAAATGTTTTTCTTGCAACTGTACATGTACATAAACACCCCTATAAATAATAAACATCCAGGCCCCGGGCCGAGAAAGCACAACCAAAGAAGGTTTCCAGTGAGAGTGCTTCCCGGCCCAGGACCGGGACCAATCCACGTCCGGGAGACTGGCCTTCAGGCGTCAACACATCAACCCTCTCAGTTATTGGAAGAGGTGGGCATGAATAATCAGCCCTGTAATTACAACCCACATCTCGTTACCACGTGAACAAGTACACACATCACACAAGTATTTTTGGATTGTACCACAAGACTGAAAGAGACAAGGAACCTTTGTTCTTGTCTAATACCTCTTGTTCTATGATCTCCCAAGGACTGGGAGTGTCGTTATGAGCCCATTTAAGAGGGTACCTTGAATCAAATCGCATTTGTGAATATCAGGAAGGCCCAGGCCACCTCTATTTCTGTCCATTGATCATTTTCAGAGGCTGACACAAGGGGGTTTCTCTACCCAGAGGAAATTCCTGAACAAAGTATTGACCTTCTCGAGTCATTCCCCTGTGGTTTTAGCATTACTCTTAGGGATTTACCTCCTGGAGACCATCTACAGTTGAAGTCGGAAGTTTACATACACCATAGCCAAATACATTTAAACTCAGTTTTTCACAATTCCTTACATTTAATCCTCGTAAAAATTCAGACCAGAGGACATTTCTCCAAAAAGTACAATCTTTGTCCCCATGTGCAGTTGCAAACCGTAGTCTGGCTTTTTTATGGCGGTTTTGGAGCAGTGGCTTCTTTCTTGCTGAGCGGCCTTTCAGGTTATGTCGATGTAGGACTCGTTTGACTGTGGATATAGATACTTTTGTACCTGTTTCCTCCAGCATCTTCACAAGGTCCTTTGCTGTTGTTCTGGGATTGATTTGCACTTTTCGCACCAAAGTACATTCATCTCTAGGAGACAGAACGCTTCTCCTTCCTGAGCGGTATGACGGCTGCGTGGTCCCATGGTGTTTATACTTGCGTACTATTGTTTGTACAGATGAACGTGGTACCTTCAGGCGTTTGGAAATTCCTCCCAAGGATGAACCAGACTTGTGGAGGTCTACAATTTCTTGGGCTGATTTCTATTGATTTTCCCATGATGTCAAGCAAAGAGGCACTGAGTCTGAAGGTAGGCCTTGAAATACATCCACAGGTACACCTCCAATTGACTCAAATGATGTCAATTAGCCTATCAGAAGCTTCTAAAGCCATGACATCATTTTCTGGAATTTTCCAAGCTGTTTAAAGGCACAGTCAACTTAGTGTATGTAAACTTCTGACCCACTGGAATTGTGATACAGTGAATTATAAGTGAAATAATCTGTCTGTAAACAATTGTTGGAAAAATTACTTGTGTCATGCACAAAGTAGATGTCCTAACCGACTTGCCAAAACTATAGTTTGTTAACAAGAAATGTGTGTAGTGGTTGAAAAACGAGTTTTAATGACTCCAACCTAAGTGTATGTAAACTTCCGATTTCAACTGTATTTGGGGTTTTAGCGTTACCCCAAGTTATTTACCTCCTTTCGGAAACCATCTAGTTGTGGTTTTAACATTACTCCAAGGTGTTTATCTCCTAGAGACCATCTAGTTGTGGTTTTAACATTACTCCAAGGTGTTTATCTCCTAGAGACCATCTAGTTGGGGTTTTAACATTACTCCAAGGTGTTTATCTCCTAGAGACCATCTAGTTGGGGTTTTAACATTACTCCAAGGTGTTTATCTCCTAGAGACCATCTAGTTGTGGTTTTAACATTATTACAAGGTGTTTATCTCCTAGAGACCATCTGGTTGTGGTTTTAACATTACTCCAAGGTGTTTATCTCCTAGAGACCATCTAGTTGGGGTTTTAACATTACTCCAAGGTGTTTATCTCCTAGAGACCATCTAGTTGTGGTTTTAACATTATTACAAGGTGTTTATCTCCTAGAGACCATCTAGTTGTGGTTTTAACATTACTCCAAGGTGTTTATCTCCTAGAGACCATCTAGTTGTGGTTTTAACATTACTCCAAGGTGTTTATCTCCTAGAGACCATCTAGTTGTGGTTTTAACATTACTCCAAGGTGTTTATCTCCTAGAGACCATCTAGTTGTGGTTTTAACATTACTCCAAGGTGTTTATCTCCTAGAGACCATCTAGTTGTGGTTTTAACATTATTACAAGGCAGTTAACTCCTGGAATTACTCACAATTCAACAGCTCAGACACGAGAGGTATGTGGCAGGGTCTACAGTCAATCACTGACTACAAAAAGAAAACCAGCCCCGTCGTGGACCAGGATGTCTTGCTCCCAGACAAACTAAAACAACTTATTTGCTCGATTTGAGGACAATACAGTGCCACTGACACGGCCCGCTACCAAAACCTGCGGGCTCTCCTTCACTGCAGCCGAGGTGAGTAAAACATATAAACGTGTTAACCCTCGCAAGGCTGCGGGCCCAGACGGCATCCCCGGCCGCGTCGTCAGACCATGCTGAAACTGACCAACTGAATTGGTCCACCCACACAGACAGCGTGGTGAAGAAGGTGCAACAGCGCCTCTTCAACCTCAGGAGGCTGAAGAAATTTGACTTGTCACCAAAAACACTCACAAAGTTTTACAGATGCAAAATCGAGAGCATCCTGTTGGGCTGTATCACCGCCTGGTACGGTATCTGCTCCGCCCACAACCGTAAGGCTCTCCAGAGGGTAGTGAGATCTGCACAACACATCACCGGGAGCAAACTACCTGCCCTCCAGGACACCTACACCACCCGATGTCACAGGAAGGCCAAAAAGATCATCAAGGACAACAACCACCCGAGCCACTGCCTGTTCACTCCGCTATCATCCTGAAGGCTAGGTCAGTACAGGTGCATCAAAGCTGGGACCGAGAGACTGAAAAACAGCTTGTATCTCAAGGCCATCAGACTGTTGTTGTGAAATTGTTAGATTACTTGTTAGATATTACTGCACGGTCGGAACTAGAAGCACAAGCATTTCGCTACACTCGCATTAGCATCTGCTAACCAAATGTATGTGACCAATAAAATTTGATTTGATTTGATTTTGATTTGGAGACCATATATTTGTGGTTTTAGCCATTACTCGAAGCTATTCACTTCCTGGAGACAATCTAGTTGAGGTTTTAGCATTACTCCAAGGTAGGTACCTCCTGGAGACAAATTGAATGGGAGGGAGGCAATGCTGTCTTTGTGACAGTGTATGTTGAAAGTCATTGCCTCCGATTTGCCCCAGTTGATCTTATAGCCGATAGCTTTCTAAAAATGCACAAGCATTTCGCTACACTCGCATTAACATCTGCTAACCATATGTATGTGACCAATACAATTTGATTGATTTGAAATGTGAGTATATTTCTAGTCCATGCTTAAGTCATGTCTGGGGATTCGGTCTGTTAACAATATGTCATCTGAATAGAGGTTTAAGTTTGACGGTCTCTTAATCTTAATTCCCTGGTTTTATTTTATCATCTCTAAGTGAGCAGGCTAAGGGTTCTAAAAACAGAATGAAGAGCAAATGGTGAGAGATACGTACCGTGTTCCTCTGTGGAGGGTGAAGGCATCTGACATCAGACCATTGGTGCAGATTTTGGCTGTTGGTGACTTTTTATATATACTGTTAATAATAAACATTGGCTTTAAACCAAACTCTGAGAACGTTCTAAACAAGTATGATTCTACACTGTTGAATGTCTTCTCCCTGTCCACGGAAACCGCCGTTGTTTGGAGAATGGTACTCTCTGACATAAAAAAAAATGACTGCGTTTCGTCATGTCGTCTGCTACTTTTTTTTAAACCAATTTGTTTTTGTGGATTAGTTTATTTAACATCTTATCTAATCTTCCAGTTAATATCTTCTCAAATATTTAATTATTCACATTTAAAAGTTTGATTGGTCTGTAACTGCTACAATCTTCATTTGGTTTGGACAATAGGGTTACTATCGAGGAGTGAAATGGTTTCGCCTCGTGTTTATCTGGAAGTATCTCAATAAGAGTTGTATAGAAGTTAACAGAGACGCCGTCATCACCCAGGGCTTTATTACTAGTAAGTGATTTAATTGCTTTGGTATCCTCCTCAATGCTTTATATATATTATTATTCCCTCTAATGCGTCTCTGTCATCAGTTTATTGAAGTACATTTTCGGGGGAAAAGTATAAAAATCTAGAGGACTGTATTCAGCTCTGTATAGGTCTGCATAGCAGTCCCTAGATCTACAGTTGATTACATATGGATCTGTGAGTATAGTCTTATCAGTGGATTAAATAGCAGGGATGAGATGTCAGTGGATTAAATGGCAGGGATGAGATGTGAGTGGATTAAATAGCAGGGATGAGATGTGAGTGGATTAAATAGCAGGGATGAGATGTCAGTAGATTAAATAGCAGGGATGAGATGTGAGGGAGGATTAAATAGCAGGGATGAGATGTCAGTGGATTAAATAGCAGGGATGAGATGTGAGGGTGGATTAAATAGCAGGGATGAGATGTGAGTGGATTAAATAGCAGGGATGAGATGTGAGGGTGGATTAAATGGCAGGGATGAGATGTCAGTGGATTAAATAGCAGGGATGAGATGTGAGGGAGGATTAAATAGCAGGGATGAGACGTCAGTGGATTAAATAGCAGGGATGAGATGTGAGGGAGGATTAAATAGCAGGGATGAGACGTCAGTGGATTAAATAGCAGGGATGAGATGTCAGTGGATTAAATAGCAGGGATGAGATGTCAGTGGATTAAATAGCAGGGATGAGATGTGAGTGGATTAAATAGCAGGGATGAGATATCAGTGGATTAAATAGCAGGGATGAGATGTGAGTGGATTAAATAGCAGGGATGAGATGTGAGGGTGGATTAAATAGCAGGGATGAGATGTCAGTGGATTAAATAGCAGGGATGAGATGTCAGTGGATTAAATGGCAGGGATGAGATGTGAGGGAGGATTAAATAGCAGGGATGAGACGTCAGTGGATTAAATAGCAGGGATGAGATGTCAGTGGATTAAATAGCAGGGATGAGATGTGAGGGAGGATTAAATAGCAGGGATGAGATGTCAGTGGATTAAATAGCAGGGATGAGATGTGAGGGTAGATTAAATAGCAGGGATGAGACGTCAGTGGATTAAATAGCAGGGATGAGATGTGAGGGTGGATTAAATAGCAGGGATGAGATGTGAGGGTGGATTAAATAGCAGGGATGAGATGTCAGTGGATTAAATAGCAGGGATGAGATGTCAGTGGATTAAATAGCAGGGATGAGATGTGAGGGTGGATTAAATAGCAGGGATGAGATGTGAGGGTGGATTAAATAGCAGGGATGAGATGTCAGTGGATTAAATAGCAGGGATGAGATGTGAGGGTGGATTAAATAGCAGGGATGAGATATCAGTGGATTAAATAGCAGGGATGAGACGTCAGTGGATTAAATAGCAGGGATGAGACGTCAGTGGATTAAATAGCAGGGATGAGATATCAGTGGATTAAATAGCAGGGATGAGATATCAGTGGATTAAATAGCAGGGATGAGACGTCAGTGGATTAAATAGCAGGGATGAGACGTCAGTGGATTAAATAGCAGGGATGAGATGTGAGGGAGGATTAAATAGCAGGGATGAGATGTCAGTGGATTAAATGGCAGGGATGAGATGTGAGGGAGGATTAAATAGCAGGGATGAGATGTCAGTGGATTAAATGGCAGGGATGAGATGTGAGGGAGGATTAAATAGCAGGGATGAGATGTGAGGGTGGATTAAATAGCAGGGATGAGATGTGAGTGTGGATTAAATAGCAGGGATGAGACGTCAGTGGATTAAATAGCAGGGATGAGATGTCAGTGGATTAAATAGCAGGGATGAGATGTCAGTGGATTAAATAGCAGGGATGAGATGTGAGGGTGGATTAAATAGCAGGGATGAGACGTGAGGGTAGATTAAATGGCAGGGATGAGATGTGAGGGAGGATTAAATAGCAGGGATGAGACGTGAGGGAGGATTAAATAGCAGGGATGAGATGTCAGTGGATTAAATAGCAGGGATGAGATGTGAGGGAGGATTAAATAGCAGGGATGAGATGTCAGTGGATTAAATGGCAGGGATGAGATGTGAGGGAGGATTAAATAGCAGGGATGAGATGTCAGTGGATTAAATAGCAGGGATGAGATGTGAGTGTGGATTAAATAGCAGGGATGAGATGTGAGTGGATTAAATAGCAGGGATGAGATGTGAGGGAGGATTAAATAGCAGGGATGAGATGTGAGTGGATTAAATAGCAGGGATGAGATGTGAGGGAGGATTAAATAGCAGGGATGAGATGTGAGTGGATTAAATAGCAGGGATGAGATGTGAGGGAGGATTAAATAGCAGGGATGAGATGTGAGTGGATTAAATAGCAGGGATGAGACGTGAGGGAGGATTAAATAGCAGGGATGAGACGTCAGTGGATTAAATAGCAGGGATGAGATGTCAGTGGATTAAATAGCAGGGATGAGATGTCAGTGGATTAAATAGCAGGGATGAGATGTGAGTGGATTAAATAGCAGGGATGAGATGTGAGTGGATTAAATAGCAGGGATGAGATGTGAGGGAGGATTAAATAGCAGGGATGAGACGTCAGTGGATTAAATAGCAGGGATGAGATGTCAGTGGATTAAATAGCAGGGATGAGATGTCAGTAGATTAAATAGCAGGGATGAGATGTCAGTAGATTAAATAGCAGGGATGAGATGTGAGGGTGGATTAAATAGCAGGGATGAGATGTGAGTGGATTAAATAGCAGGGATGAGATGTCAGTGGATTAAATAGCAGGGATGAGATGTCAGTAGATTAAATAGCAGGGATGAGATGTGAGGGAGGATTAAATAGCAGGGATGAGACGTGAGGGAGGATTAAATAGCAGGGATGAGATGTCAGTAGATTAAATAGCAGGGATGAGATGTCAGTGGATTAAATAGCAGGGATGAGATGTGAGTGGATTAAATAGCAGGGATGAGATGTGAGGGTAGATTAAATAGCAGGGATGAGATGTCAGTAGATTAAATAGCAGGGATGAGATGTGAGGGAGGATTAAATAGCAGGGATGAGATGTCAGTGGATTAAATAGCAGGGATGAGATGTGAGGGAGGATTAAATAGCAGGGATGAGATGTCAGTAGATTAAATAGCAGGGATGAGATGTCAGTGGATTAAATAGCAGGGATGAGATGTCAGTGGATTAAATAGCAGGGATGAGATGTGAGTAGATTAAATAGCAGGGATGAGATGTGAGGGAGGATTAAATAGCAGGGATGAGATGTCAGTGGATTAAATAGCAGGGATGAGATGTCAGTGGATTAAATAGCAGGGATGAGATGTCAGTAGATTAAATAGCAGGGATGAGATGTGAGGGTGGATTAAATAGCAGGGATGAGATGTGAGTGGATTAAATAGCAGGGATGAGATGTCAGTAGATTAAATAGCAGGGATGAGATGTGAGGGTGGATTAAATAGCAGGGATGAGATGTCAGTGGATTAAATAGCAGGGATGAGATGTCAGTAGATTAAATAGCAGGGATGAGACGTCAGTGGATTAAATAGCAGGGATGAGATGTGAGGGTGGATTAAATAGCAGGGATGAGATGTCAGTGGATTAAATAGCAGGGATGAGATGTCAGTGGATTAAATAGCAGGGATGAGATGTCAGTAGATTAAATAGCAGGGATGAGATGTCAGTAGATTAAATAGCAGGGATGAGATGTCAGTAGATTAAATAGCAGGGATGAGATGTCAGTGGATTAAATAGCAGGGATGAGATGTCAGTGGATTAAATAGCAGGGATGAGATGTGAGGGTGGATTAAATGGCAGGGATGAGACGTGAGGGTAGATTAAATAGCAGGGATGAGACGTGAGGGTAGATTAAATAGCAGGGATGAGACGTGAGGGTAGATTAAATAGCAGGGATGAGACGTGAGGGTGGATTAAATAGCAGGGATGAGACGTGAGGGAGGATTAAATAGCAGGGATGAGACGTGAGGGTAGATTAAATAGCAGGGATGAGACGTGAGGGTAGATTAAATAGCAGGGATGAGACGTGAGGGTAGATTAAATAGCAGGGATGAGACGTGAGGGTAGGTTAAATAGCAGGGATGAGACGTGAGGGTAGATTAAATAGCAGGGATGAGACGTGAGGGTAGATTAAATAGCAGGGATGAGATGTGAGGGTGGATTAAATAGCAGGGATGAGACGTGAGGGAGGATTAAATAGCAGGGATGAGACGTGAGGGTAGATTAAATAGCAGGGATGAGACGTGAGGGTAGATTAAATAGCAGGGATGAGATGTGAGGGTGGATTAAATGGCAGGGATGAGACGTGAGGGTAGATTAAATAGCAGGGATGAGACGTGAGGGTAGATTAAATAGCAGGGATGAGACGTGAGGGTAGATTAAATAGCAGGGATGAGACGTGAGGGTGGATTAAATAGCAGGGATGAGACGTGAGGGAGGATTAAATAGCAGGGATGAGACGTGAGGGTAGATTAAATAGCAGGGATGAGACGTGAGGGTAGATTAAATAGCAGGGATGAGACGTGAGGGTAGATTAAATAGCAGGGATGAGACGTGAGGGTAGATTAAATAGCAGGGATGAGACGTGAGGGTAGATTAAATAGCAGGGATGAGACGTGAGGGTAGATTAAATAGCAGGGATGAGATGTGAGGGTGGATTAAATAGCAGGGATGAGACGTGAGGGAGGATTAAATAGCAGGGATGAGACGTGAGGGTAGATTAAATAGCAGGGATGAGACGTGAGGGTAGATTAAATAGCAGGGATGAGATGTGAGGGTGGATTAAATAGCAGGGATGAGACGTGAGGGAGGATTAAATAGCAGGGATGAGATGTGAGGGAGGATTAAATCAAATCAATTAAATTATATTGGTCACATACACGTTTAGCAGGTGCTACTGCGGATGTAACGAAATGTTTGTGTTTCTATCTCCAACAGTGCAGTAATATCTAACTAAATGTTTGTGTTTCTATCTCCAACAGTGCAGTAATATCTAACTAAATGTTTGTGTTTCTATCTCCAACAGTGCAGTAATATCTAACTAAATGTTTGTGTTTCTATCTCCAACAGTGCAGTAATATCTAACTAAATGTTTGTGTTTCTATCTCCAACAGTGCAGTAATATCTAACTAAATGTTTGTGTTTCTATCTCCAACAGTGCAGTAATATCTAACTAAATGTTTGTGTTTCTATCTCCAACAGTGCAGTAATATCTAACTAAATGTTTGTGTTTCTATCTCCAACAGTGCAGTAATATCTAACAATTCACAACAATACACACAATACAGACAAACCTAAAAGTCAAAGAATGGATTTAAGGAATATTTAAATATTAGGATGAGCAATGTCGGAGTGGCATAGACTAAAATACTGTAGAATAGAATACAGTATATACACATGAGGTGAGTAAAACAGTAGAATAGAATACAGTATATACAGTGGGGCAAAAAAGTATTTAGTCAGCCACCAATTGTGCAAGTTCTCCCACTTAAAAAGATGAGAGAGGCCTGTAATTTTCATCATAGGTACACTTCAACTATGACAGACAAAATGAGAAAAAAAATCCAGAAAATCACATTGTAGGATTTTTAATGAATTTATTTGCAAATTATGGTGGAAAATAAGTATTTGGTCAATAACAAAAGTTCATCTCAATACTTTGTTATATACCCTTTGTTGGCAATGACAGAGGTCAAACGTTTTCTGTAAGTCTTCACAAGGTTTTCACACACTGTTGCTGGTATTTTGGCCCATTCCTCCATGCAGATCTCCTCTAGAGCAGTGATGTTTTGGGGCTGTTGCTGGGCAACACGGACTTTCAACTCCCTCCAAAGATTTTCTATGGGGTTGAGATCTGGAGACTGGCTAGGCCACTCCAGGACCTTGAAATGCTTCTTACGAAGCCACTCCTTCGTTGCCCGGGCGGTGTGTTTGGGATCATTGTCATGCTGAAAGACCCAGCCACGTTTCATCTTCAATGCCCTTGCTGATGGAAGGAGGTTTTCACTCAAAATCTCACGATACATGGCCCCATTCATTCTTTCCTTTACACGGATCAGTCGTCCTGGTCCCTTTGCAGAAAAACAGCCCCAAAGCATGATGTTTCCACCCCCATGCTTCACAGTAGGTATGGTGTTCTTTGGATGCAACTCAGCATTCTTTTTCCTCCAAACACGACGAGTTGAGTTTTTACCAAAAAGTTCTATTTTGGTTTCATCTGACCATATGACATTCTCCCAATCTTCTTCTGGATCATCCAAATGCTCTCTAGCAAACTTCCGACGGGCCTGGACATGTACTGGCTTAAGCAGGGGGACACGTCTGGCACTGCAGGATTTGAGTCCCTGGCGGCGTAGTGTGTTACTGATGGTAGGCTTTGTTACTTTGGTCCCAGCTCTCTGCAGGTCATTCACTAGGTCCCCCCGTGTGGTTCTGGGATTTTTGCTCACCGTTCTTGTGATCATTTTGACCCCACGGGGTGAGATCTTGCGTGGAGCCCCAGAACGAGGGAGATTTTCAGTGGTCTTGTATGTCTTCCATTTCCTAATAATTGCTCCCACAGTTGATTTCTTCAAACCAAGCTGCTTACCTATTGCAGATTCAGTCTTCCCAGCCTGGTGCAGGTCTACAATTTTGTTTCTGGTGTCCTTTGACAGCTCTTTGGTCTTGGCCATAGTGGAGTTTGGAGTGTGACTGTTTGAGGTTGTGGACAGGTGTCTTTTATACTGATAACAAGTTCAAACAGGTGCCATTAATACAGGTAACGAGTGGAGGACAGAGGAGCCTCTTAAGGAAGAAGTTACAGGTCTGTGAGAGCCAGAAATCTTGCTTGTTTGTAGGTGACCAAATACTTATTTTCCACCATAATTCGCAAATAAATTCATTAAAAATCCTACAATGTGATTTTCTGGATTTTTTTCCCTCAATTTGTCTGTCATAGTTGAAGTGTACCTATGATGAGAATTAGAGGCCTCTCTCATCTTTTTAAGTGGGAGAACTTGCACAATTGGTGGCTGACTAAATACTTTTTTGCCCCACTGTACATATGAGATGAGTAAAACAGTATGTAAACATTATTAAAGTGACTTGTGTTCCATTATTAACGTGAACAGTGATTCCATGTCTATATAGAGCAGCAGCCTCTAAGGTACAGGGTTACGTAACTGGGTGGAAGCCGCCTAGTGATGGCTATTTAACAGTCTGATGGCCTTGAGATAGAAGCTGTTTTTCAGTCTCTCGGTCCCAGCTTTGATGCACCTGTACTGACCTCGCCTTCTGGATGATAGCGGGGTGAACAGGCAGTGGCTCGGGTGGTTGTTGTCCTTGAGGATCTTTTTGGCCTTCCTGTGACATCGGGTGCTGCAGGTGTCCTGGAGGGCAGGTAGTTTGCCCCCGGTGATGCGTTGGGGAGACCGCACCACCCTCTGGAGAGCCCTGCGGTTGTGGGCGGTGCAGTTGCCATACCAGGCGGTGATACAGCCCGACAGGATGCTCTCAATTGCACATCATATATAGCAGGAATGGCAGGGATGAGACGTCAGTGGATGAAATATCAGGAATGAGACGTGAGGGAGTATTAATTGTCAGGGATGAGATGTGAGGGTGAATGAAATGGCAGGGATGAGAAGAGAGGTTGGATTAAATAGCAGGGATGAGAGGTGAGGGTGGATGTAATAGCAGGGATGAGAGGTGAGGGTGGATGTAATAGCAGGGATGAGAGGTGAGGGTGGATGTAATAGCAGGGATGAGAGGTGAGGGTGATTGAAGTCTGTATTCTTATGGATCAGGAATCCCTCCACTTTTACCTACTATTTCATTACTATCGTAGCAAGAAGACAACACTTGTCCAACCCATTTCTGATTTAAGAACCTCTTTATTAATGAAGTGGGTCTCCTGCAGAAAATATATATCTGATTTCAGTTGTGATAAATGTGCCAGAGTTTGCGTGCATGTGTGTGTGTGTGTGTGAGCGTGTCTGTGTGGCCAGCTACGCTCTCTGGCTGAGGGAGTGGAGGCAATTTGTCTCCAGCAGCAGGACTCAACAGTATCTTATTTCCTGTGATTTTCTCTCAACAAGAAGAGTTTGGAAGAGACTGGCTCCTTTCTACTGGCTTTGAGAAGGCTAATAGGCTAATAGGACAATAGGCCAATATGCTAATAGGACAATAGGCCACTAGGCTAATAGGACAATAGGCCAATATGCTAATAGGACAATAGGCTAATAGGCCAATATGCTAATAGGACAATATGCCAATATGCTAATAGAACAATAGGCTAATAGGACAATAGGCTAATATGCTAATAGAACAATGGGCTAATAGGCCAATATGCTAATAGGACCATAGGCTAATAGGCCAATATGCTAATAGGACAATTGATTTTCAGATCGAATAATAATATATAATAAAAATGTTATAATGAATATAATATTATATAATAACAATGTTGATAATGAATATAATTTTATATAATAATACTAATGCTGATAATGAAGATAATAATATATAATAATGTAAATAGTGAAGATAATACATAATAATAATATTGAAAATAAATATCATTATATATAATAATAATTATGTTGATAATAAAGATAATAATATACAATAATGTTGATAATGAATATTATTGTATATAATCATGCTGATAATGAAGTTAATAACGATAATGCTGATAAGATAATAATGTTGATAATGAATATAATTGTACATAATCATGCTGATAATGAAGTTAATAATGATAATGCTGATAAGATAATAATGTTGATAATGAATATAATTGTACATAATCATGCTGATAATGAAGTTAATAACGATAATGCTGATAAGATAATAATGTTGATAATGAATATAATTTTATATAATAATGCTGATAATGAAGAATATATAATATCATTGTAATGTTGATCATGAATATAATAATATACAATATTGTTGATAATGAATATAATATATAATAATATAGATAATGAATGTAATAATATATATTAATAATGACTATACTAACATATATATTAATAATATTGATAATGAATATAATAATGTATATGATTGGCGCCCCCTCTTGGGTTGTGCCGTGGCGGAGATCTTTGTGGGCTATACTCGGCCTTGTCTCAGGGTGGTAAGTTGGTGGTTGAAGATATCCCTCTAGTGGTGTGGGGGCTGTGCTTTGGCAAAGTGGGTGGGGTTATATCCTTCCTGTTTGGCCCTGTCCGGGGATATCATCGGATGGGGCCACAGTGTCTCCTGACCCCTCCTGTCTCAGCCTCCAGTATTTATGCTGCAGTAGTTTATGTGTCGGGGGGCTAGGGTCAGTTTGTTTTATCTGGAGTACTTCTCCTGTCTTATCCGGTGTCCTGTGTGAATTTAAGTATGCTCTCTCTAATTCTCTCTTTCTCTCTCTCGGAGGACCATGCCTCAGGACTACCTGGCATGATGACTCCTTGCTGTCCCCAGTCCATCTGGCCGTGCTGCTGCTCCAGTTTCAACTGTTCTGCCTGCGGCTATGGAACCCTGACCTGTTCACCGGATGTGCTACCTGTCCCAGACCTGCTGTTTTCAACTCTCTAGAGACAGCAGGAGCAGTAGAGATACTCTTAATGATCGGCTATGAAAAGCCAACTGACATTTACTCCTGAGGTGCTGACTTGCTGCACCCTCGACAACTACTGTGATTATTATTATTTGACCATGCTGGTCATTTATGAACATTTGAACACCTTGGCCATGTTCTGTTATAATCTCCACCCGGCACAGCCAGAAAAGGACTGGCCACCCCTCATAGCCTGGTTCCTCTCTAGGTTTCTTCCTAGGTTTTGGCCTTTCCAGGGAGTTTTTCCTAGCCACCGTGCTTCTACACCTGCATTGCTTGCTGTTTGGGGTTTTAGGCTGGGTTTCTGTACAGCACTTTGAGACATCAGCTGATGTAAGAAGGGCTTTATAAATACATTTGATTTGATAATGAATATAATAATATATATTAATAATATTGGTAATGAATATAATAATATATATTGATAATGAATATAATAATATATATATTGATAATGAAGATAATAATACATCATAATAATGTTGATAATGAAGATGTTTGCCTTTTTGTGCCACCTTTTGACTAAAGCAGCCTATTCTGTTTTTCCTCACGACTTGGTGATAAGTAAGCCACTTTTGGGACAAAGTAACACATTTTCTCATTACATGGTTTTGTCATTAGTGTATTTATTTCTGGAACATTCTCCTTTAGCACCTTTTTACCAAAGTGTACTAACGTTCTTCAGACTCGGACTGCTAGAACATCGATAGACTGTGAGAGAGAACGGCTCTCAGGAAGGAGAGAGGTAGTCAAACAAAAATACTATTTTTCGCTCTCTCTCCCTCTCTTTTTACTCTCTCTCTCGCTCTCTTTTTACTCTCTCTAGCTGTCTCTCTTTTTAATCACTCACTTACTCTCCCTCTCTTTCTTTCTCTCTTTCCTGAGAAAAAGGGCAGGATGGAGTCCACGTTTTCTCTCGTATCGTGACACCAAAGCAGACCGGCTGGTTTCAGCTGACTCACATGTTGTTGCCTGCTTTCCCCACATATGAAAAACACCGAGCTAAAATCATACGTTGTTTCCACGACAACCATCAATTATACCTTAAAATGAACTGAGTGAGAACACATTCCCCCCCCCCCCCCCCCTCTCCTGCTCTGGGTCACTGATCTGGAATGGGTAGCTCATAGCTTTGTTAATGCACTTTGATTGACTTTGATAACAACAGGTGATGTCCCAAACGGAACCCCATTCCTTTTAGAGTGTGCACTACTTTTAACCAGGGACCCCATAGGGAATAGGGTGCACTACTTTTGACCAGGGGCCCCATAGGGAATAGGGTGCACTACTTTTAACCAGGGGCCCCATAGGGAATAAGGTGCACTACTTTTAACCAGGGGCCCCATAGGGAATAGGGTGCCATTTGGGATGATGTCTCCATCAGTAACGAGTCTGTCCGTCTTCATCGTAACGTTGGTTTTGAGGGACAGATTTTGGTTAGCCTTTGACCAATTAAAACTATAAATCAAAAAAGAGATTATACACAGGACGTATGGTTTATATAATAGGGTTCAAAACCAAAATAATTCTCCATCTAAAAAACTCACTATTGATGCATTAAGTGCTAGAGTACAACTTAGATGCACCTGAGCTGAGAGGAGAGGCAGGAAACAGCCCCTATCCCACACCACATCTCTTCAAGCCAGCAGAAAACTCAGTAACAACACGAGAAATTGCCTGCCATTAAGAACAACTTGTCTGTTCCTTTCCACTCCGAGGTCCACTTTGCTCTTTCTCTTTAACCCCCTGGGTGGAGTGGAGTGGGGGCGAGAGTAGTGGAGCAGTGACTCCACGGTGCACAGAGCAGTCTCTGAGTCACAACCCTGGTCCTGGCAGAGCAGGATTCCTGCTGCTCCAGTTCTGACTTGACTCATCACAACATGAATCAGACATCTTGGCCTAGAAAGAAAGAGAAAGAGAGAGAGAGAGAGAGGATCACAGCTGTCTCAACACCCCTCTGCTTCAGCCCAGCTCCGGCACAGAGATCCCCCCCAGGCCCCTGGCCCAGCACCGGGCAGCACCGGATAACTCACTGTTTTGTAACCATATGAAATAACAACTCACCTCACTGTCAAGTTCAGGAAGTGCATGATTCATTTCCAAGATGCATCATGTCAAGAATATCATGTATGCAAATATGTCTTGATAGTTGAACATGTGGTATAGTCAACGGTAATATACAGGACTGTAGGTATAGTCAACGGAAATATACAGGACTGTAGGTATAGTCAACGGTAATACACAGGACTGTAGGTATAGTCAACGGTAATACACAGGACTGTAGGTATAGTCAACGGTAATACACAGGACTGTAGGTATAGTCAACGGAAATATACAGGACTGTAGGTATAGTCAACGGTAATACACAGGACTGTAGGTATAGTCAACGGTAATATACAGGACTGTACAGTGCATTCGGAAAGTATTCAGACACCTTCAGTTGTTCCACATTTGTCACATGCGCTGAATACAACAGGTGTAGGTAGACCTTACAGTGAAATGCTGAATACAACAGGTGTAGTAGACCTTACAGTGAAATGCTGAATACAACAGGTGTAGTAGACCTTACAGTGAAATGCTGAATACAACAGGTGTAGGTAGACCTCACAGTGAAATGCTGAATACAACAGGTGTAGTAGACCTCACAGTGAAATGCTGAATACAACAGGTGTAGTAGACCTTACAGTGAAATGCTGAATACAACAGGTGTAGTAGACCTTACAGTGAAATGCTGAATACAACAGGTGTAGGTAGACCTTACAGTGAAATGCTGAATACAACAGGTGTAGGTAGACCTTACAGTGAAATGCTGAACACAACAGGTGTAGTAGACCTTACAGTGAAATGCTGAATACAACAGGTGTAGTAGACCTTACAGTGAAATGCTGAATACAACAGGTGTAGTAGACCTTACAGTGAAATGCTGAATACAACAGGTGTAGACCTTACAGTGAAATGCTGAATACAACAGGTGTAGACCTTACAGTGATATGCTGAATACAACAGGTGTAGTAGACCTCACAGTGAAATGCTGAATACAACAGGTGTAGGTAGACCTCACAGTGAAATGCTGAATACAACAGGTGTAGTAGACCTTACAGTGAAATGCTGAATACAACAGGTGTAGTAGACCTTACAGTGAAATGCTGAATACAACAGGTGTAGTAGACCTTACAGTGAAATGCTGAATACAACAGGTGTAGTAGACCTCACAGTGAAATGCTGAATACAACAGGTGTAGTAGACCTTACAGTGAAATGCTGAATACAACAGGTGTAGGTAGACCTTACAGTGAAATGCTGAATACAACAGGTGTAGTAGACCTCACAGTGAAATGCTGAATACAACAGGTGTAGTAGACCTCACAGTGAAATGCTGAATACAACAGGTGTAGTAGACCTTACAGTGAAATGCTGAATACAACAGGTGTAGTAGACCTCACAGTGAAATGCTGAATACAACAGGTGTAGTAGACCTCACAGTGAAATGCTGAATACAACAGGTGTAGTAGACCTCACAGTGAAATGCTGAATACAACAGGTGTAGTAGACCTTACAGTGAAATGCTGAATACAACAGGTGTAGTAGACCTCACAGTGAAATGCTGAATACAACAGGTGTAGTAGACCTCACAGTGAAATGCTGAATACAACAGGTGTAGTAGACCTCACAGTGAAATGCTGAATACAACAGGTGTAGGTAGAACTTACAGTGAAATGCTGAATACAACAGGTGTAGTAGACCTCACAGTGAAATGCTGAATACAACAGGTGTAGTAGACCTTACAGTGAAATGCTGAATACAACAGGTGTAGTAGACCTTACAGTGAAATGCTGAATACAACAGGTGTAGGTAGACCTTACAGTGAAATGCTGAATACAACAGGTGTAGTAGACCTGACAGTGAAATGCTGAATACAACAGGTGTAGTAGTCCTTACAGTGAAATGCTGAATACAACAGGTGTAGTAGACCTTACAGTGAAATGCTGAATACAACAGGTGTAGGTAGACCTTACAGTGAAATGCTGAATACAACAGGTGTAGTAGACCTTACAGTGAAATGCTGAATACAACAGGTGTAGTAGACCTTACAGTGAAATGCTGAATACAACAGGTGTAGGTAGACCTTACAGTGAAATGCTGAATACAACAGGTGTAGGTAGACCTTACAGTGAAATGCTGAATACAACAGGTGTAGTAGACCTTACAGTGAAATGCTGAATACAACAGGTGTAGTAGACCTTACAGTGAAATGCTGAATACAACAGGTGTAGGTAGACCTTACAGTGAAATGCTGAATACAACAGGTGTAGTAGACCTCACAGTGAAATGCTGAATACAACAGGTGTAGTAGACCTCACAGTGAAATGCTGAATACAACAGGTGTAGTAGTCCTTACAGTGAAATGCTGAATACAACAGGTGTAGTAGACCTCACAGTGAAATGCTGAATACAACAGGTGTAGTAGACCTCACAGTGAAATGCTGAATACAACAGGTGTAGGTAGACCTTACAGTGAAATGCTGAACACAACAGGTGTAGTAGACCTTACAGTGAAATGCTGAATACAACAGGTGTAGTAGACCTTACAGTGAAATGCTGAATACAACAGGTGTAGTAGACCTTACAGTGAAATGCTGAATACAACAGGTGTAGACCTTACAGTGAAATGCTGAATACAACAGGTGTAGACCTTACAGTGATATGCTGAATACAACAGGTGTAGTAGACCTCACAGTGAAATGCTGAATACAACAGGTGTAGTAGACCTTACAGTGAAATGCTGAATACAACAGGTGTAGTAGACCTTACAGTGAAATGCTGAATACAACAGGTGTAGTAGACCTTACAGTGAAATGCTGAATACAACAGGTGTAGTAGACCTCACAGTGAAATGCTGAATACAACAGGTGTAGTAGACCTTACAGTGAAATGCTGAATACAACAGGTGTAGGTAGACCTTACAGTGAAATGCTGAATACAACAGGTGTAGTAGACCTCACAGTGAAATGCTGAATACAACAGGTGTAGTAGACCTCACAGTGAAATGCTGAATACAACAGGTGTAGTAGACCTTACAGTGAAATGCTGAATACAACAGGTGTAGTAGACCTCACAGTGAAATGCTGAATACAACAGGTGTAGTAGACCTCACAGTGAAATGCTGAATACAACAGGTGTAGTAGACCTCACAGTGAAATGCTGAATACAACAGGTGTAGTAGACCTTACAGTGAAATGCTGAATACAACAGGTGTAGTAGACCTCACAGTGAAATGCTGAATACAACAGGTGTAGTAGACCTCACAGTGAAATGCTGAATACAACAGGTGTAGGTAGAACTTACAGTGAAATGCTGAATACAACAGGTGTAGGTAGAACTTACAGTGAAATGCTGAATACAACAGGTGTAGTAGACCTCACAGTGAAATGCTGAATACAACAGGTGTAGTAGACCTTACAGTGAAATGCTGAATACAACAGGTGTAGTAGACCTTACAGTGAAATGCTGAATACAACAGGTGTAGGTAGACCTTACAGTGAAATGCTGAATACAACAGGTGTAGTAGACCTGACAGTGAAATGCTGAATACAACAGGTGTAGTAGTCCTTACAGTGAAATGCTGAATACAACAGGTGTAGTAGACCTTACAGTGAAATGCTGAATACAACAGGTGTAGGTAGACCTTACAGTGAAATGCTGAATACAACAGGTGTAGTAGACCTTACAGTGAAATGCTGAATACAACAGGTGTAGTAGACCTTACAGTGAAATGCTGAATACAACAGGTGTAGGTAGACCTTACAGTGAAATGCTGAATACAACAGGTGTAGGTAGACCTTACAGTGAAATGCTGAATACAACAGGTGTAGTAGACCTTACAGTGAAATGCTGAATACAACAGGTGTAGTAGACCTTACAGTGAAATGCTGAATACAACAGGTGTAGGTAGACCTTACAGTGAAATGCTGAATACAACAGGTGTAGTAGACCTCACAGTGAAATGCTGAATACAACAGGTGTAGTAGACCTCACAGTGAAATGCTGAATACAACAGGTGTAGTAGTCCTTACAGTGAAATGCTGAATACAACAGGTGTAGTAGACCTCACAGTGAAATGCTGAATACAACAGGTGTAGTAGACCTCACAGTGAAATGCTGAATACAACAGGTGTAGTAGTCCTCACAGTGAAATGCTGAATACAACAGGTGTAGTAGACCTTACAGTGAAATACTGAATACAACAGGTGTAGGTAGACCTTACAGTGAAATGCTGAATACAACAGGTGTAGTAGACCTCACAGTGAAATGCTGAATACAACAGGTGTAGTAGACCTTACAGTGAAATGCTGAATACAACAGGTGAAGGTAGACCTTACAGTGAAATGCTGAATACAACAGGTGTAGTAGACCTCACAGTGAAATGCTGAATACAACAGGTGTAGTAGACCTCACAGTGAAATGCTGAATACAACAGGTGTAGTAGTCCTTACAGTGAAATGCTGAATACAACAGGTGTAGTAGACCTCACAGTGAAATGCTGAATACAACAGGTGTAGTAGACCTCACAGTGAAATGCTGAATACAACAGGTGTAGTAGTCCTCACAGTGAAATGCTGAATACAACAGGTGTAGTAGACCTTACAGTGAAATACTGAATACAACAGGTGTAGGTAGACCTTACAGTGAAATGCTGAATACAACAGGTGTAGTAGACCTCACAGTGAAATGCTGAATACAACTGTCATGTTTTGTCTTTCATCATGTCTTGTCCCTGTGCTTCCCTCTGCTGGTCTTATTAGGTTCTTTCCCTCTTTCTCTCTCTCTATCGTTCCGTTCCTGCTCCCAGCTGTTTCTCATTCTCCTAACGACCTCATTTACTCTTTCACACCTGTCCCCTATTTTGCCCTCTGATTAGAGTCCCTATTTCTCCCTCTGTTTTCCGCTTCTGTCCTTGTCGGATTCTTGTTTGATGTTTGCTGTTCCTGTGTCCTTGTTCCGCCCTGTCGTGTTCTTTGCCTTCTTCAGATGCTGCGTGTGAGCAGGTGTCTATGTCAGCTACGGCCAGTGCCTTCCTGAAGCGACCTGCAGTCTGTGGTCGCGTCTCCAGTCGTTCCTCTCTATTGACGAGAGGATTTCAGTTCCTGTTTTGGATTGACCATTGATAATATCCAGGAGAATCATTATTTGTTTATTACTGGAATAAAGACTCTGTTACTATTACGTCGCTTTTGGGTCCTCATTCACCAGCATAACAGAAGAATCCGACCAAGATGGACCCAGCGACTATGGATTCTCTCAACACTGCCGTCGAGTTCCAGGGAGCAATGCTCGGCAGACACGAGCAGGAATTGTTTGCTGCTCGTCATGCCGTTGAGACCCTGGCCGCTCAGGTTTCCGATCTCTCTGGACAGTTTCAGAGTCTTCATCTCGTGCCACCAGCTACTTCCTGGTCTTCCGAGTCTCCGGAACCTAGGGTTAATAACCCACCATGTTACTCTGGGCAGCCCACTGAGTGTCGCTCCTTTCTCACCCAGTGTGATATTGTGTTCTCTCTCCAGCCCAACACGTACTCAAGAGAGAGAGCTCGGATCGCTTACGTCATATCACTCCTTACTGGTCGGGCTCGGGAGTGGGGCACAGCTATCTGGGAGGCAAGGGCTGAGTGTTCTAACGATTATCAGAACTTTAAAGAGGAGATGATACGGGTTTTTGATCGTTCAGTTTTTGGGAAGGAGGCTTCCAGGGCCCTGGCTTCCCTATGTCAAGGTGATCGATCCATAACGGATTACTCTATAGAGTTTCGCACTCTTGCTGCCTCCAGTGACTGGAACGAGCCGGCGTTGCTCGCTCGTTTTCTGGAGGGACTTCACGCTGAGGTTAAGGATGAGATTCTCTCCCGGGAGGTTCCTTCCAGCGTGGACTCTTTGATTGCACTCGCCATCCGCATAGAACGACGGGTAGATCTTCGTCACCGAGCTCGTGGAAGAGAGCTCGCGTTAACGGTGTTTCCCCTCTCCGCATCTCAACCATCTCCTCCCACCGGCTCAGAGACTGAGCCCATGCAGCTGGGAGGTATTCGCATCTCGACTAAGGAGAGGGAACGGAGAATCACCAACCGCCTTTGCCTCTATTGCGGTTCTGCGGGACATTTTGTCATGTCATGTCCAGTAAAAGCCAGAGCTCATCAGTAAGCGGAGGGCTACTGGTGAGCGCTACTACTCCTGTCTCTCCATCAAGATCCTGTACTACCTTGTCGGTCCATCTACGCTGGACCGGTTCAGCTGCTTCCTGCAGTGCCTTGATAGACTCTGGGGCTGAGGGTTGTTTTATGGACGAAGCATGGGCTCGGAAACATGACATTCCTCTCAGACAGTTAGGGAAGCACACGCCCATGTTCGCCTTAGATGGTAGTCTTCTCCCCAGTATCAGATGTGAGACACTACCTTTAACCCTCACAGTATCTGGTAACCACAGTGAGACCATTTCCTTTTTGATTTTTCGTTCACCTTTTACACCTGTTGTTTTGGGTCATCCCTGGCTAGTATGTCATAATCCTTCTATTGATTGGTCTAGTAATTCTATCCTATCCTGGAACGTTTCTTGTCATGTGAAGTGTTTAATGTCTGCTATCCCTCCTGTGTCTTCTGTCCCCTCTACTCAGGAGGAACCTGGTGATTTGACAGGAGTGCCGGAGGAATATCATGATCTGCGCACGGTCTTCAGTCGGTCCAGAGCCAGCTCCCTTCCTCCTCACCGGTCGTATGATTGTTGTATTGATCTCCTTCCGGGGACCACTCCCCCTCGGGGTAGACTATACTCTCTGTCGGCTCCCGAACGTAAGGCTCTCGAGGATTATCTGTCTGTTTCTCTCAACGCCGGTACCGTGGTGCCTTCTTCCTCTCCCGCCGGAGCGGGATTTTTCTTTGTTAAGAAGAAGGACGGTACTCTGCGCCCCTGCGTGGATTATCGAGGGCTGAATGACATAACGGTTAAGAATCGTTATCCGCTTCCCCTTATGTCGTCGGCCTTCGAGATTTTGCAGGGAGCCAGGTTCTTTACTAAGTTGGACCTTCGTAACGCTTACCATCTCGTACGCATCAGAGAGGGGGACGAGTGGAAAACGGCGTTTAATACTCCGTTAGGGCATTTTGAATACCGGGTTCTGCCGTTCGGTCTCGCTAATGCTCCAGCTGTCTTTCAGGCATTAGTTAATGATGTACTGAGAGACATGCTGAACATTTTTGTTTTCGTTTACCTTGACGATATCCTGATTTTTTCACCGTCACTCGAGATTCATGTTCAGCACGTTCGACGTGTACTCCAGCGCCTTTTAGAGAATTGTCTCTACGTGAAGGCTGAGAAGTGCGCCTTTCATGTCTCCTCTGTCACATTTCTCGGTTCTGTTATTTCCGCTGAAGGCATTCAGATGGATCCCGCTAAGGTCCAGGCTGTCAGCGATTGGCCCGTTCCTAAGTCACGTGTCGAGTTGCAGCGCTTTCTCGGTTTCGCTAATTTCTATCGGCGTTTCATTCGTAATTTCGGTCAAGTGGCTGCCCCTCTCACAGCTCTGACTTCTGTCAAGACTTGCTTTAAGTGGTCCGGTTCCGCCCAGGGAGCTTTTGATCTCCTCAAGAAGCGTTTTACATCCGCCCCTATCCTTGTTACTCCTGACGTCACTAAACAATTCATTGTCGAGGTTGACGCTTCAGAGGTGGGCGTGGGAGCCATTCTGTCTCAGCGCTTCCAGTCTGACGATAAGGTCCATCCTTGCGCTTACTTTTCTCATCGCCTGTCGCCATCGGAACGCAACTATGATGTGGGTAACCGCGAACTGCTCGCCATCCGCTTAGCCATAGGCGAATGGCGACAGTGGTTGGAGGGGGCGACCGTTCCTTTTGTCGTTTGGACTGACCATAAGAACCTTGAGTACATCCGTTCTGCCAAACGACTTAATGCACGTCAGGCTCGTTGGGCGTTGTTTTTCGCTCGTTTCGAGTTCGTGATTTCCTATCGTCCGGGAAATAAGAACACCAAGCCTGATGCCTTATCCCGTCTCTTTAGTTCTTCTGTGGCTTCTACCGACCCCGAGGGGATTCTCCCTGAAGGGCGTGTTGTCGGGTTGACTGTCTGGGGAATTGAGAGACAGGTAAAGCAAGCACTCACTCACACTGCGTCGCCGCGCGCTTGTCCTAGTAACCTTCTGTTCGTTCCTGTCTCTACTCGTCTGGCTGTTCTTCAGTGGGCTCACTCTGCCAAGTTAGCTGGCCATCCCGGCGTTCGGGGTACGCTTGCTTCTATTCGCCAGCGGTTTTGGTGGCCTACTCAGGAGCGGGACACGCGCCGTTTCGTGGCTGCTTGTTCGGACTGCGCGCAGACTAAGTCAGGTAACTCTCCTCCTGCCGGTCGTCTCAGACCGCTTCCCATTCCTTCTCGACCATGGTCTCACATCGCCTTAGACTTTATTACCGGTCTGCCTTCGTCTGCGGGGAAGACTGTGATTCTTACGGTTATCGATAGGTTCTCTAAGGCGGCACATTTCATTCCCCTCGCTAAGCTTCCTTCCGCTAAGGAGACGGCACAAATCATCATTGAGAATGTGTTCAGAATTCATGGCCTCCCGTTAGACGCCGTTTCAGACAGAGGTCCGCAATTCACGTCACAGTTTTGGAGGGAGTTCTGTCGTTTGATTGGTGCTTCTGTCAGTCTCTCTTCCGGGTTTCATCCCCAGTCTAACGGTCAAGCAGAAAGGGCCAATCAGTCGATTGGTCGCATATTACGCAGCCTTTCGTTTCGAAACCCTGCGTCTTGGGCAGAACAGCTCCCCTGGGCTGAGTACGCTCACAACTCGCTTCCTTCGTCTGCTACCGGGCTATCTCCGTTTCAGAGTAGTCTTGGGTACCAGCCTCCTCTGTTCTCGTCCCAGCTCGCCGAGTCCAGCGTTCCCTCCGCTCAGGCTTTTGTCCAACGTTGTGAGCGCACCTGGAGGAGGGTCAGGTCTGCACTTTGCCGTTACAGGGCGCAGACTGTGAGAGCCGCCAATAGACGTAGGATTAGGAGTCCTAGGTATTGTCGCGGTCAGAGAGTGTGGCTTTCCACTCGTAACCTTCCCCTTACGACAGCTTCTCGCAAGTTGACTCCGCGGTTCATTGGTCCGTTCCGTGTCTCTCAGGTCGTCAATCCTGTCGCTGTGCGACTGCTTCTTCCGCGACATCTTCGTCGCGTCCACCCTGTCTTCCATGTCTCTTGTGTCAAGCCTTTTCTTCGCGCCCCCGTTCGTCTTTCCCCCCCCCCCCCCCGTCCTTGTCGAGGGCGCTCCTATTTACAAGGTACGAAAGATCATGGACATGCGTTCTCGGGGACGTGGTCACCAGTACTTAGTGGATTGGGAGGGTTACGGTCCTGAGGAGAGGAGTTGGGTTCCATCTCGGGACGTGCTGGACCGTTCGTTGATTGATGATTTCCTTCGTTGCCGCCAGGGTTCCTCCTCGAGTGCGCCAGGAGGCGCTCGGTGAGTGGGGGGGTACTGTCATGTTTTGTCATGTTTTGTCTTTCTTATATGTCTTGTCCCTGTTCTATCCCTCTGCTGCTCCCTTATTAGGTCTTTCCCTCTCTCTCTCTCTCTCTATCGTTCCGTTCCTGCTCCCAGCTGTTCTCATTCTCCTAACTACCTCATTTACTCTTTCACACCTGTCCCCTATTTTGCCCTCTGATTAGAGTCCCTATTTCTCCCTCTGTTTTCCGCTTCTGTCCTTGTCGGATTCCTTGTTTGATGTTTGCTGTTCTGTGTCCTTGTTCCGCCCTGTCGTGTTCTTTGCCTTCTTCAGATGCTGCGTGTGAGCAGGTGTCTATGTCAGCTACGGCCAGTGCCTTCCTGTAGCGACCTGCAGTCTGTGGTCGCGTCTCCAGTCGTTCCTCTCTACTTGACGAGATGATTTCAGTTTCCTGTTTTGTATTTACCTAATGATAATATCCAGGAGAATCAGTTATTTGTTTAAGTACTGGAATAAAGACTCTGTTTACTAGTTACGTCGCTTTTGGGTCCTCATTCACCAGCATAACAGAAGGATCCGACCAGTAATGGACCCAGCGACTACGGATTCTCGCAACACTGCCATCGAGATCCAGGGAGCAATGCTCGGCAGACACGAGCAGGAATTGTCTGCTGCTCGTCAGGCCGTTGAGACCCTGGCCGCTCAGGTCTCCAACCTCTCAGGACAGTTTCAGAGTCTTCGTCTCGTGCCACCTGCTACTTCCTGGTCTTCCGAGTCTCCGGTACCTAGGGTTAATAACCCACCTTGTTACTCTGGGCAACCCACTGAGTGCCGCTCCTTTCTCACCCAGTGTGATATTGTGTTCTCTCTCCAGCCCAACACATACTCAAGAGAGAGAGCTCGGATCACCTACGTCATATCACTCCTTACTGGTCGGGCTCGGGAGTGGGGCACAGCTATCTGGGAGGCAAGGGCTGAGTGTACTAACGATTATCAGAACTTTAAAGAGGAGATGATACGGGTTTTTGATCGTTCAGTTTTTGGGAAGGAGGCTTCCAGGGCCCTGGCTTCCCTATGTCAAGGTGATCGATCCATAACGGATTACTCTATAGAGTTTCGCACTCTTGCTGCCTCCAGTGACTGGAACGAGCCGGCGTTGCTCGCTCGTTTTCTGGAGGGACTCCACGCTGAGGTTAAAGATGAGATTCTCTCCCGGGAGGTTCCTTCCAGCGTGGACTCTTTGATTGCACTCGCCATCCGCATAGAACGACGGGTAGATCTTCGTCACCGAGCTCGTGGAGGAGAGCTCGCGTTAACGGTGTTCCCCCTCTCCGCATCTCAACCATCTCCTCCCACCGGCTCAGTGACTGAGCCCATGCAGCTGGGAGGTATTCGCATCTCGACTAAGGAGAGGGAACGGAGAATCACCAACCGCCTTTGCCTCTATTGCGGTTCTGCTGGACATTTTGTTATTTCATGTCCAGTAAAAGCCAGAGCTCATCAGTAAGCGGAGGGCTACTGGTGAGCGCTACTACTCAGGTCTCTCCATCAAGATCCTGTACTACCTTGTTGGTCCATCTACGCTGGTCTGGTTCGGCTGCTTCCTGCAGTGCCTTGATAGACTCTGGGGCTGAGGGTTGTTTTATGGACGAAGCATGGGCTCGGAAGCATGACATTCCTCTCAGACAGTTAGGGAAGCCCACGCCCATGTTCGCCTTAGATGGTAGTCTTCTCCCCAGTATCAGATGTGAGACACTACCTTTAACCCTCACAGTATCTGGTAACCACAGTGAGACCATTTCCTTTTTGATTTTTCGTTCACCTTTTACACCTGTTGTTTTGGGTCATCCCTGGCTAGTATGTCATAATCCTTCTATTAATTGGTCTAGTAATTCTATCCTATCCTGGAACGTTTCTTGTCATGTGAAGTGTTTAATGTCTGCTATCCCTCCTGTTTCTTCTGTCCCCTCTTCTCAGGAGGAACCTGGTGATTTGACAGGAGTGCCGGAGGAATATCATGATCTGCGCACGGTCTTCAGTCGGTCCAGAGCCAACTCCCTTCCTCCTCACCGGTCGTATGATTGTTGTATTGATCTCCTTCCGGGAACCACCCCCCCTCGGGGTAGACTATACTCTCTGTCGGCTCCCGAACGTAAGGCTCTCGAGGATTATCTGTCTGTTTCTCTCGACGCCGGTACCGTGGTGCCTTCTTCCTCTCCCGCCGGAGCGGGGTTTTTTTTTGTTAAGAAGAAGGACGGTACTCTGCGCCCCTGCGTGGATTATCGAGGGCTGAATGACATAACGGTTAAGAATCGTTATCCGCTTCCCCTTATGTCGTCAGCCTTCGAGATTCTGCAGGGAGCCAGGTTCTTTACTAAGTTGGACCTTCGTAACGCTTACCATCTCGTGCGCATCAGAGAGGGGGACGAGTGGAAAACGGCGTTTAACACTCCGTTAGGGCATTTTGAATACCGGGTTCTGCCGTTCGGTCTCGCTAATGCTCCAGCTGTCTTTCAGGCATTAGTTAATGATGTACTGAGAGACATGCTGAACATCTTTGTTTTCGTTTACCTTGACGATATCCTGATTTTTTCACCGTCACTCGAGATTCATGTTCAGCACGTTCGACGTGTACTCCAGCGCCTTTTAGAGAATTGTCTCTACGTGAAGGCTGAGAAGTGCGCCTTTCATGTCTCCTCTGTCACATTTCTCGGTTCTGTTATTTCCGCTGAAGGCATTCAGATGGATCCCGCTAAGGTCCAGGCTGTCAGCGATTGGCCCGTTCCTAAGTCACGTGTCGAGTTGCAGCGCTTTCTCGGTTTCGCTAATTTCTATCGGCGTTTCATTCGTAATTTCGGTCAAGTGGCTGCTCCTCTCACAGCTCTGACTTCTGTCAAGACGTGCTTTAAGTGGTCCGGTTCCGCCCAGGGAGCTTTTGATCTCCTCAAGAAGCGTTTTACATCCGCTCCTATCCTTGTTACTCCTGACGTCACTAAACAATTTATTGTCGAGGTTGACGCTTCAGAGGTGGGCGTGGGAGCCATTCTGTCCCAGCGCTTCCATTCTGACGATAAGGTCCATCCTTGCGCTTATTTTTCTCATCGCCTGTCGCCATCGGAACGCAACTATGATGTGGGTAACCGCGAACTGCTCGCCATCCGCTTAGCCCTAGGCGAATGGCGACAGTGGTTGGAGGGGGCGACCGTCCCTTTTGTCGTTTGGACTGACCATAAGAACCTTGAGTACATCCGTTCTGCCAAACGACTTAATGCACGTCAAGCTCGTTGGGCGTTGTTTTTCGCTCGTTTCGAGTTCGTGATTTCTTATCGCCCGGGAAATAAGAACACCAAGCCTGATGCCTTATCCCGTCTCTTTGGTTCTTCTGTGGCTTCTACCGACCCCGAGGGGATTCTCCCTGAGGGGCGTGTTGTCGGGTTGACTGTCTGGGGAATTGAGAGACAGGTAAAGCAAGCACTCACTCACACTGCGTCGCCGCGCGCTTGTCCTAGTAACCTTCTGTTCGTTCCTGTCTCTACTCGTCTGGCTGTTCTTCAGTGGGCTCACTCTGCCAAGTTAGCTGGCCACCCCGGCGTTCGGGGTACGCTTGCTTCTATTCGCCAGCGGTTTTGGTGGCCTACTCAGGAGCGTGACACGCGCCGTTTCGTGGCTGCTTGTTCGGACTGCGCGCAGACTAAGTCAGGTAACTCTCCTCCTGCCGGTCGTCTCAGACCGCTTCCCATTCCTTCTCGACCATGGTCTCACATCGCCTTAGACTTTATTACCGGTCTGCCTTCGTCTGCGGGGAAGACTGTGATTCTTACGGTTGTCGATAGGTTCTCTAAGGCGGCACATTTCATTCCCCTCGCTAAGCTTCCTTCCGCTAAGGAGACGGCACAAATCATCATTGAGAATGTGTTCAGAATTCATGGCCTCCCGTTAGACGCCGTTTCAGACAGAGGCCCGCAATTCACGTCACAGTTTTGGAGGGAGTTCTGTCGTTTGATTGGTGCTTCCGTCAGTCTCTCTTCCGGGTTTCATCCCCAGTCTAACGGTCAAGCAGAAAGGGCCAATCAGACGATTGGTCGCATATTACGCAGCCTTTCTTTTCGTAACCCTGCGTCTTGGGCAGAACAGCTCCCCTGGGCAGAATACGCTCACAACTCGCTTCCTTCGTCTGCTACCGGGCTATCTCCGTTTCAGAGTAGTCTTGGGTACCAGCCTCCTCTGTTCTCGTCCCAGCTCGCCGAGTCCAGCGTTCCCTCCGCTCAGGTTTTTGTCCAACGTTGTGAGCGCACCTGGAGGAGGGTCAGGTCTGCACTTTGCCGTTACAGGGCGCAGACTGTGAGAGCCGCCAATAAACGTAGGATTAAGAGTCCTAGGTATTGTCGCGGTCAGAGAGTGTGGCTTTCCACTCGTAACCTTCCCCTTACGACAGCTTCTCGCAAGTTGACTCCGCGGTTCATTGGTCCGTTCCGTGTCTCTCAGGTCGTCAATCCTGTCGCTGTGCGACTGCTTCTTCCGCGACATCTTCGTCGCGTCCACCCTGTCTTCCATGTCTCCTGTGTCAAGCCTTTTCTTCACGCCCCCGTTCGTCTTCCCTCCCCCCCCCCCGTCCTTGTCGAGGGCGCACCTATTTACAAGGTACGGAGGATCATGGACATGCGTTCTCGGGGACGTGGTCACCAGTACTTAGTGGATTGGGAGGGTTACGGTCCTGAGGAGAGGAGTTGGGTTCCATCTCGGGACGTGCTGGACCGTTCGTTGATTGATGATTTCCTCCGTTGCCGCCAGGGTTCCTCCTCGAGTGCGCCAGGAGGCGCTCGGTGAGTGGGGGGGTACTGTCATGTTTTGTCATTGATTATCATGTCTTGTCCCTGTGCTTCCCTTCTATTCGTTTCCCTCTGCTGGTCTTATTAGGTTCTTTCCCTCTTTCTATCCCTCTCTCTCCCCCTCCCTCTCTCCCTCTCTCGCTCTCTCTCTCTATCGTTCCGTTCCTGCTCCCAGCTGTTCCTCATTCTCCTAACTACCTCATTTACTCTTTCACACCTGTCCCCTATTTTGCCCTCTGATTAGAGTCCCTATTTCTCCCTCTGTTTTCCGCTTCTGTCCTTGTCGGATCCTTGTTTGATGTTTGCTGTTCTGTGTCCTTGTTCCGCCCTGTCGTGTTTTTGCCTTCTTCAGATGCTGCGTGTGAGCAGGTGTCTATGTCAGCTACGGCCTGTGCCTTCCCGTAGCGACCTGCAGTCTGTGGTCGCGTCTCCAGTCGTTCCTCTCTACTGACGAGATGATTTCAGTTTTCCTGTTTTGTATTTACCTAAGATAATATCCAGGAGTATCGTTTTTGTTTAAGACTGGAATAAAGACTCTGTTTCTGTTAAGTCGCTTTTGGGTCCTCATTCACCAGCATAACACAGAGAGAAAATTATAGATTAAATATACATATTTACATACAGTGCCAGAAAGTACTCATAACCCTTGACTTATTCCACATTTTGTTGTGTTACAGCCTGAATTTGGAATGGATTCAATAGATGTTTATCTCACCCATCTACACACAATATCCAATAATGACAAAGTGAAAATTAAATACAGAAATATCTCATTTACATAAGTATTCACACCCCTGATTCAAAACGTGTTAGGATCACCTTTGGCAGCAATTACAGAGTCTTTCTGGGTAAGTCTCTAAGAGCTTTGCACACCTGGATTGCAAAATATTAGCATATTATTATTTTATTTTTTTAATTAAACTGTCAAGATGGCTGTTGATCATTGCTAGACAGCTATTTTCAAGTCTAGCCATAGATTTTCAAGCCAATTTACACTACTGTTCAAAAGTTTGGGGTCACTTAGAAATGTCCTTGTTTTTGAAAGAAAAGCAAAAAATCCATTAAAATAACATAAAATTGATCAGAAATACAGTGTAGAGATTGTTAATGCTGTAAATTGCTATAGTAGCTGGAAACGGGCAGCGTGATCTGGGTTCCACATCTTTTTATTTAAAGTAAGTGAACCACACAACAAAACAATAAAGACTAAACGATACGTGACGACAATGGAGTGCTAACATGCAACTACACATAAACAATATCCCACAAAACACAGGTTGAAAAAATGCTACTTAAATATGATCCCCAATTAGAGACAACGATTACCAGCTGCCTCTAATTGGGAATCATACAAAATCACCAACATAGAAAAACAAAACTAGAACCCCACATAGAAATAATAAACTAGACTAAACCCCCAGCCACGCCCTGACCTACTCTACCATAGAAAATAAGGGCTCTATGGTCAGGACGTGACAACGCTGATTTTTAATGGAATATCTACATAGGCTTTTAGAGGCCCATTATCAGCAACCATCACTCCTGTGTTCCAATGCCACATTGTGTTAGCTAATCCAAGTTTATCATTTTAAAAGGCTAATTGATCAATAGAAACCCCTTTTGCAATTATGTTAGCACAGCTGAAAACTGAGACTACTATTTAATGAAGCTGCCAGTGGAGAACTTGTGAGGCGTCTGTTTCTCAAACTAGACACTCTAATGTACTTGTCTTCTTGCTCAGTTGTGCACCGGGGTCTCCCTCTCCTTTTTGTTTTCTAGTTAGGTCCAGTTTGCGCTGTTCTGTGAAGGGAGTAGTACACAGTTGTTCGAGATCTTCAGTTTCTTGGCAATTTCTCTCATGGAATAGCCTTATTTTCTCAGAACAAGAATAGACTGATGAGTTTCAGAAGAAAGTCCTTTGTTTCTGGCCATTTTGAGCCTGTAATCGAACCAACAAATGTTGATAAGCCAGATACTCAACTAGTCTAAAGAAGGACAGTTTTATTGCTTCTTTAATAAGGTTTTCAGCTGTGCTAACATAATTGCAAAAGGGTTTTCTAATGATCAATTAGCCTTTTAAAATGATAAACTTGGATTAGCTAACACAACGTGCCATTGGAACACAGGAGTGATGGTTGCTGATAATGGGCCTCTGTACGTCTATGTAGATATTCCATAAAAAATCTGCCGTTTCCAGCTACAATAGTCATTTACAACACTAACAATGTCTACACTGTATTTCTGATCAATTTGATGTTATTTTAATGGACAAAAAATTGCTTTTCTTCCAAAAACAAGGACATTTCTAAGTGACCACAAACTTTTGAACAGTAGTGTAAGTCAAAACTGTAACTAGGCCACTCAGAAACATTCAATGGCATCTTGGTAATCAACTCCAGTGCATATTTGGCCTTGTGTTTTAGGTTATTGTCCTGCTGAAAGGTGAATTTGTCTCCCACTGTCTGTTGCAACGCAGACTGAGTAAGGATTTCCTCTAGGATTTTGCCTGTGCTAACTCTACTCCGTTTCTTTTTATCCAGAAAAACTCCCTCGTCCTTGCCAATGACAAGCATACCCAAAACATGATGCAGCCACCACCATGCTTGAAAATATTAAGGGTTCTACTCAGTGATGTGTTGTGTTGGATTTGCCCCAAATTTAACAATTTGTATTCAGGACATAAAGATAATTTCTAGGATTTTTTTTTGCAGTTTTTCGTTAGTGCCTTATTGCCTTATTTTAATTTAACCTTTGTTTAACTCAGCAAGCCAGTTAAGAACAAATTCTTATTTACAATGACGGCCTATGAACTGTCTTGTTTAAGGGCAGAATGACAGATTTATACCATGTCAGCTCAGGGATTCGATCTAGCAACCTTTTGGTTACTGGCCCAACGCTCTAACCATTAGGCTACCTGCCGCCCCTATTAGTCTGTGCAGGCTTTCTTCTTTTCACTCTGTCATTCATGTTAGTATTGTGGAGTAACTACAATGTTGTTTATCCATCCTCAGTAATCTCCTATGACAGCCATTAAACTCTGTAACTGTTTTAAAATCACCATTGGCCTCGTGGTGAAATCCCTGAGTGATTTCCTTCCTCTCCAGTAACTGAGTTAGGAAGGACGTCTGTGTCTTTGTAGTGACTGGATCTATTGATACACCATCCAAAGTGTAATTAATAACCTCACCATCATTAAGTTTGCAGGCGACACAACAGTGGTAGGCCTGATCACTAATGAAGATGATACAGCCTACAGGGTAGAGGTCAGAGGTGCCAGGACAACAACCTATCCCTCAATATCAGCAAGACAAAGGATCTGATTGTGGACTACAGGAAACGGAGGGCCAAGCACACCCCCTTCCACATTGATGGGGCTGTAGTGGAGCGGCCCGAGAGATTCAAGTTCCTCTGTGTCCACATAACTAAGGATCTATCATGGTCCAAACACACCAACACAGTCATGAAGAGTGCACAAGAATGCCTCTTCCCCTTCAGGAGGATGAAAATATTTGGCATGAGCCCTCAGATCCTCAAAAGGTTCTACAGCTGGGCCATTCAGAGTATCTTGACTGACTGCATCACCACTTGGTATGGCAATTGCTTGGTATCCGACCGCAAGATACTACAGAGGGTGATATGGACGGGCTGAGCTCCATATCATCCAGGACTTCAATACCAGGCAGTGTCGGAGGAAGGAAAATTGTCAAAGACCCCAGTCCCCCAAGCCATAAGACTGCTGTACATTTAATCAAATGGCTACCCGGACTATTTGCATTGACCCATTTTTGCACTGACGCTTTTGCACTGCCTCTATGCACACTGACTCTACCCACACATTCACACATACTACATTGACAATCCAAAATACAGTGCATTCGTAAAGTATTCAGACCCCTTGACTTTTTCGACATTTTGTTAAGTTACAGCATTATGCTAAAATGGATTAAAAAAATAAAAATCCTCATCAATCTACACACAATACCCCGTAATGACGAAAACAGTTTTTTCTTAATGTTTGCAATGTTATATATATATATATATATTTTGGGGGGAAAACCAATACCTTATTTACATATGTATTCAGAACCTTTGCTCTCAGACTCGAAATTGAGCTCAGGTGGATCCTGTTTCTGTCACGTTCCTGACCTGTTTTCTGTTGTTTGGTATGTGTTTATTGGTCAGGGCGTGAGTTTTGGGTGGGCAGTCTATGTTTTCTGTTTCTATGTTGGTTTTGGGTTGCCTGGTATGGCTCTCAATTAGAGGCAGGTGTTTGACGTTTCCTCTGATTGAGAGTCATATTAAGGTAGGTTGTTCTCACTGTTTGTTTGTGAGTGATTGTCTTCCGTGTCAGTGTATGTTCGCACCACACGGGACTGTTTCGTTGTCGTTAGTATATGTAGTCTGTTCCTGTTCGTGCGTTCTTCATGTTTTATGTAAGTTCTCTCGTTCAGGTCTGTCTACTTCGTTTTGTTGTTTTGTAAAATTATCAAGTGTTCTTCGTGTGTTTAGTTTCGTCTTGTTAAATAAAGTTCATTATGTATTCACAACCCGCTGCGCCTTGGTCTACTCTCTCACCGAAAGACGACCGGGACAGAATCACCCACCCAACCCGGATCAAGCAGCGGGTTAACGGACAGCGCAAGAAGGAGGAATGGACATGGGAGGATGTTTTGGACGGTAAGGGTTGCTATACATGGGAGGAGATCCTGGCTGGAAAGGATCGCCTCCCATGGGAACAGCTGGAGGCAGCTCGGAGAGCGGAGGAAACCGGAGAGAGGAACCGGCGTTATGAGGGGACGCGTCTAGCACGGAAGCCCGAAAAGCCCGTGAGTACTACCCAAAAATTTCTTGGGGGGGGCTAAGAGGTAGTGGGCCGAGGGCAGGTAGGAGACCTGCGCCCACTTCCCAGGCTAACCGTGGAGAGCGGGAGTACGGGCAGACACCGTGTTACGCAGTAGAGCGCACGGTGTCTCCTGTACGTGTTCATAGCCCGGTGCGGGTTATTCCACCTCCCCGCACTGGTAGGGCTAGATTGGGCATTGAGCCAAATGTCATGAAGCCGGCCCAACATATCTGGCCTCCAGTACGTCTCCTCGGGCCGGTGTACATGGCACCAGCCTTACGCATGGTGTCCCCGGTTCGCCAACACAGCCCAGTGCGGGTTATTCCACCTCCCCGCACTGGACGGGCTACGGGGAGCATGCAACCAGGTAAGGTTGGGCAGGCTCAGTGCTCAAGGGAGCCAGTACGCTTGCACGGTCCGGTATATCCGGCGCCACCTTCCCGCCCCAGCTCAGTACCACCAGTGCCTGCACCACGCAGCAAGCCTCCTGTGCGTCTCCAGAGCCCTGTACGCACTGTTCCTTCTCCCCGCACTCGCCCTGAGGTGCGTGCCCTCAGCCCGGTACCTCCAGTTCCGGCACCACGCACCAGGCCTACTGTGCGCCTCAGCGGGCCAGAGTCGGCCGTCTGCCCAACGCCTTCTGCACTGCCTGTCTGCCCAGCTCCGTCTGAGCCATCCGTCTGCCCAGTGCCATCTGAGCCATCTGTCTGCCCAGCGCCGTCTGAGCCATCTGTCTGCCCAGCGCCGTCTGAGCCATCTGTCTGCCCAGCGCCTTCTGAGCCATCCGTCTGCCCAGCGCCTTCTGAGCCATCCGTCTGCCCAGCGCCTTCTGAGCCATCCGTCTGCCCAGCGCCTTCTGAGCCATCCGTCTGCCCAGCGCCTTCTGAGCCATCCGTCTGCCCAGCGCCTTCTGAGCCATCCGTCTGCCCAGCGCTTTCTGAGCCATCCGTCTGCCCAGCGCTTTCTGAGCCATCCGTCTGCCCAGCGCTTTCTGAGCCATCCGTCTGCCACGAGCCATTAGAGCCGCCCGTCTGTCCCGAGCCATTAGAGCCGTCCGTCAGTCAGGAGCCGCTAGAGCCGTCCGTCAGTCAGGAGCTGCCAGAGCCGCCAGCCAGTCAGGAGCTGCCAGAGCCGCCAGCCAGTCAGGAGCTGCCAGAGCCGCCAGCCAGTCAGGAGCTGCCAGAGCCGCCAGCCAGTCAGGAGCTGCCAGAGCCGCCAGCCAGTCAGGAGCTGCCAGAGCCGCCAGCCAGTCAGGAGCTGCCAGAGCCGCCAGCCAGTCAGGAGCTGCCCTACAGTCATGAGCTGCCCTACAGTCATGAGCTGCCCTACAGTCATGAGCTGCCCTCCAGTCATGAGCTGCCCTCCAGTCATGAGCTGCCCTCCAGTCATGAGCTGCCCTCCAGTCATGAGCTGCCCTCCAGTCATGAGCTGCCCTCCAGTCATGAGCTGCCCTCCAGTCATGAGCTGCCCTACAGTCATGAGCTGCCACTCAGTCCGGAGCTGTCACTCAGTCCGGAGCTGCCACTCAGTCCGGAGCTGCCACTCAGTCCGGAGCTGCCACTCAGTCCGGAGCTGCCACCCAGTCCGGAGCTGCCACTCAGTCCGGAGCTGCCATTAGTACAGAGTTGTCCCTCTGTCCTAAGCTACCTCTCTGTCCGGAGCTACCTCTCTGTCCGGAGCTGCCTCTCTGTCCGGAGCTACCTCTCTGTCCTGAGCTACCTCTCTGTCCTGAGCTACCTCTCTGTCCTGAGCTACCTCTCTGTCCTGAGCTGTCTCCTCTATGTAGGAGGGGCCTTAGTGAAGGTTCCTGGACCATGGTCGGGGGCGAGGGTCGCCACTCAAAGGACGCTAAGGAGGGGGACAAAGACAGTGGTGGAGTGGTGTCCTCGTCCGCCGCCGGAGCCGCCACCGCGGACAGATGCCCACCCAGACCCTCCCCTTGAGTTGTAGGTGTGCGCCCGGAGTTCGCACCTTGAGGGGGGGGTTCTGTCACGTTCCTGACCTGTTTTCTGTTGTTTGGTATGTGTTTATTGGTCAGGGCGTGAGTTTTGGGTGGGCAGTCTATGTTTTCTGTTTCTATGTTGGTTTTGGGTTGCCTGGTATGGCTCTCAATTAGAGGCAGGTGTTTGACGTTTCCTCTGATTGAGAGTCATATTAAGGTAGGTTGTTCTCACTGTTTGTTTGTGGGTGATTGTCTTCCGTGTCAGTGTATGTTCGCACCACACGGGACTGTTTCGTTGTCGTTAGTATATGTAGTCTGTTCCTGTTCGTGCGTTCTTCATGTTTTATGTAAGTTCTCTCGTTCAGGTCTGTCTACTTCGTTTTGTTGTTTTGTAAAATTATCAAGTGTTCTTCGTGTGTTTAGTTTCGTCTTGTTAAATAAAGTTCATTATGTATTCACAACCCGCTGCACGTTGGTCAAATCACTACTCCTCCTCTTCGGATGAAGAGTTACAGTTTCCATTGATCATCTTTGAGATGTTTCTACAACTTGATTGGAGTCCACTTGTGGTAAATTCAATTGATTGAACATGATTTGGAAAGGCGCAAATCTGTCTATATAAGGTCCCACAGATGACAGTGCATGTAAGAGCAAAAAACAAGCCATGAGGTCGAAGGAATTGTCCATAGAGCTCCGAGACAAGATTGTGTAGAGGCACAGATCTGGGGAAGGGTACAAAAAATGTCTGCACAAATTAAAGGTCCCCAAGAACACAGTGGCCTCCATCATTCTTAAATGGAAGATGTTTGGAACCACCAAGACTCTTCCTAGAGCTGGCCGCCCGGCCAAACTGAGCAATCGGGGGAGAAGGGCCTTGGTCAGGGAGGTGACCAAGAACCCGATGGTCTCTCTGACAGAGCTGCAGAGCTCCATCTCTCCTCTGTGGAGATGGGAGAACCTTCCAGAAGGAAAACAATCTCTGCAGCACTCCACCAATCAGGCCTTTATGATAGAGTGGCCACTCCTCAGTTAAAGGCACATGACAGCTCGCTTGAAGTTTGCCAAAAGGCAACTAAAGACTCTCAGACCATGTGAAACAAGATTCTCTGGTCTGATGAAACCAATATTGAACTCTTTGGCCTGAATGCCAAGCGTCACGTCTGGAGGAAACCTGGCACCATCCATACAGTGAAGCATGGTGGTGGCAGTTTTTCAGCGGCAGGGACTGGGAGACTAGTAAGGATCGAGGAAAGATGAACAGAGAAAAGTACAGAGAGATCCTTAATGAAAACCTGCTCCAGTGCACTCAGAACCTCAGACTGGGGCGAAGGTTCCCCTTCCAACATGACAACGACAATCAGGATAGATAATAAACAGAGTAGCAAAAGCATGAAGAGAGTGAAAGAACAAGGATCTGATAAAGGCCTTCAGCTGTTAGTGTTGGGGACATGGAAGGTATTTGGAAGGCTGTTGCTGCAAAACAGGAAGTGGGAAGCACAACTTTCGAGTTTACATAAATACTCTCCAAGAATCATGCTAATTGGTTGAAAGAAAATAAAGTATTGCACGAGTAAGCCAGTAGGTTAATCAGCAAGCGTGGAGGAATTGCCTTGCCGTGCCATGCTCTTAAGCTGAAGTTAAAAGGTGAATGACATTCCACATACTTGCTAATAGTAAAGGAGGAGGAAAGACGTGACGCTATGATGATGAGGTAACATTATAAATACTACCATGTAAATACCTAATATGCTGATGAGGTAACCTAATAAACACTACCATATAAATACCTTATATGCTGATTACACATGGGATAAACAAACGTACAGCCAATAACACAATAGAAAAATCTATATACAGTGTGTGCAAATATAGTAAGATTGGGGAGGTAAGGCAATAAATAGGTCATAGTGGCGAAATAATTACAATTTAGCATTAACACTGGAGTGATAGATGTGCAGAAGATGATGTGCAAGCAGAGATACTGGGGTGCAAAGGAACAAAAAATAAATAACAATATGGGGATGAGGTAGTTGCGTGGGCTATTTACAGATGGGCTGTGTACAGGTGCAATGATCGGTAAGTTGCTCTGACAGCTGATGCTTAAAGTTAGTGAGGGAGATAGAAGTCTCCAGCTTCAGTGATTTTTGCAATTTGTTCCAGTCATTGGCAGCAGAGAACTGGAAGGAAAGGTGGCCAAAGGAAGTGTTGGCTTTGGGGATGACCAGCGAAATATACCTGCTGGAGCGTGTGCTACGGGTGGGTGTTGCTATGGTGACCAGTGAGCTGAGATAAGACAGGGCTTTACCTAGCAGAGACTTATAGATGACCTGGAGCCAGTGGGTTTGGCGACGAATATGTAGTGAGGGCCAGCCAACGAGAGCATACAGGTCGCTGTAGTGGGTAGTATATGGGGCATTGGTGACAAAACGGATGGCACTGTGATAAGCTACATCCAATTTGCTGAGTAGAGTGTTGGAGGCTATTTTTTAAATGACATCGCCGAAGTCCAGGATCGTTAGGATAGTCAGTTTTTTGAGGTTATGTTTGGCAGCATGAGTGAACAATGCTTTGTTGCGAAATAGGAAGCCGATTCTAGATTTAATTTTGGATTGGAGATGCTTAATGTGAGTCTGGAAGGAGAGTTTACAGTCTAACCAGACACCTAGGTATTTGTAGTTGTCCACATATTCTAAGTCAGAACCGTCCAGAGTAGTGACGCTAGTCGGACGGGCGGGTGCGGGCAGCGATTGGTTGAAGAACATGCACTTAGTTTTACTAGTATTTAAGAGCAGTTGGAGGCCACGGAAGGAGAGTTGTATGGCATTGAAGCTCGTTTGGAGGTTTGTAAGCACAGTGTCCAAAGAAGGGCCAGATGTACACAGAACGGTGTCATCTGCGTAGAGGTGGATCAGAGAATCACCAGCAGCAAGAGCGACATCATTGATATATACAGAGAAAAGAGTCGGCCCGAGAATTGAACCCTGTGGCACCCACATAGAAACTGCCAGAGGTCCGGACAACAGGCCCTCCGATTTGTCACACTGAACTCTATCTGAGAAGTAGTTGGTGAACCAGGCAAGGCAGTCATGAGAGAAGCCAAGGCTGTTGAGTCTGCCGATAAGAATGTGGTGATTGACCGAGTTGAAAGCCTTAGCCAGGTCGATGAAGACGGCTGCACAGTACTGTCTTTTATCGATGGCGGTTATGATATCGTTTAGGACCTTGAGTGTTGCTGAGGTGCACCCATGACCAGCTCTGAAACCAGATTGCATAGTGGAGAAGGTAAGGTGAGATTCAAAATGGTCGGTGATCTGTTTGTTAACTAGGCTTTCGAAGATTTTAGTAAGGCAGGGTAGGATGGATTTAGATCTATAACAGTTTGGGACTAGAGTGTCTCCCCCTTTGAAGAGGGGCTTTCCGATCTTTGGGGATCTCAGACGATACGGAAGAGAGGTTGAACAGGCTAGTGATAGGGGTTGCAACAATTGCGGCAGATAGTTTTAGAAAGAAAGGGTCCAGATTGTCTAGCCCAGATGATTTGTATGGATCCAGATTTTGTAGCTCTTTCAGAACATCAGCTGTCTGGATTTGGGTAAAGGAGAAGCAGGGGAGCTTGGGCAAGTTGCTGCAGGGGGTGCTGAGCTGTTGGCCAGGGTAGGGGTAGCCAGGTGGAAAGCATGGCCAGCCATAGAAAAATGCTTATTGAACATTTCAATTACTGTGGATTTATCGGTGGTGACAGTGGTTCATAGCCCCAGTGCAGTGGGCAGCTGGGAGGAGGTGCTCTTATTCTCCACGTGTCCCAAAACGTTTTGGAATTAGTGCTACAGGTTGCAAATTTCTGTTTGAAAAGCTAGCCTTATCTTTCCTAACTGGCTGAGTATATTGGTTCCTGACTTCCCTGAAAAGTTGCAAATCGCTGTGGCTTTTCGATGCTAATGCAGAACGCCACATTATGTTTTTGCGCTGGTCAAGGGCAGTCAAGTCTGGGGTGAACCAAGGGCTATATCTGTTCTTAGTTCTACATTTTTTGAATGGGGCATGCTTATTTAAGATGGTGAGGAAAGAACTTTTGAAGAGCAACACGGCATCCTCTACTGACGGAATGAGGTCAATATCCTTCCAGGATACCCGGGCCAGATCGATTAGCAAGTCCTGCTCGCTGAAGTGTTTTAGGGAGTGTTTGACAGTTTGACATCAGCACAGCAGGTATTTATATAGTAGTGTTTAATAGGTTACCTCGTCAGCATAACAGGTATTTATATAGTGGTGTTATAATGTTACCCCATCATCAGAGCAGGTATTTATATAGTAATAATTTACGAAGCGCACCTACACTGATACCCGTTATAATATCAGGAGATTCAAATGAGGATACACATGTCTCACCTCCTAGAACTACTCCACAGATCAACAGAGACCTCATGATGGAACTGGTACACCTAGAGAGACAGAGACACAGAGAGAGATACAGAGAGAGAGAAGGATGTTATTTCTTCTTAGCCCATCAGGGTCATTCCCTCTGGTGTTGCTATAGTAACAGCTACAGGGTCACTTTGAAAATGAACCACACTCACCAGTCTGGTACAAATGTAAAGGACATCATGAAGATAATGGCGCCGGAGGAGATGGCTGCCGTTTTACGAACCAATTGTGCTATTGTGTGTGTTTTTTTGCATTATTTGTAACTTATTTTGAACATAATGTTTCTGCCACCGTGTGTTATGACCAAAAAGAGCTTCTGGATATCAGGACAACGATTACTCACCCCGTACTGGGCAATACTTTTACTTCAATGAGTCGGACAGGAATGATTTACTTCAGACGCCCGACAAGGCCTTCATTCCTGTCATTCGTAAGAGAAAGAGACGAAGATCGAGGTGCCTTGTAAGGCTCCACCGCCGAGCGGGTAATCTCCCTTTACCATCGGTCCTATTAGCCAACGTACAATCAATGGAAAATTTTCTACCAATGAGACATTAGAAACGGTAATATCTTATGTTTCACTGAGTCGTGGCTGAACGGTGACATACAGCTGGCGGGTTTTACGCTTTTCGGCAGGATAGAACAGCAGCCTCTGGTAAGACAAGGGGTGTTTATTTGTAAACAACAGCTGGTGCACGAAATCTAAGGTAATCTTGGGGTTTTCTCGCCTGAGGTAGAGTATCTCGTGATAAGCTGTTGACCACATTATTTACCAAGAGAGTGTTCATCTATATTTCTTCGTAGCTGTCTATTAACAACCACAATCCGATGTTGGCACTAAGACCGCACTCAATGAGCTGTATACGGCCATAAGCAAACAAGAAAACGTTCATCCAGAGGCGGCGCTCCTAGTGGCCGGGGACATTAATGCAGGGAAACTTGAATCTGCTTTACTTAATTTCTACCAACATGTTAAATGTGCAACCAGAGGGGAAAAAATCTCTCCTGCTTTCAAGGAGCGGGACTCTAACCCGGAAGCTTATAAGAAATCCCTCTATGCCCTCCAACGAATCATCAAGCAAGCAAAGCATCAATACAGGACTAAGATTGAATCGTACTACACCGGCTCTGAAGCTCGTCGGATGTGGAAGGGCTCACTGTTACAGACTACAAAGGGAAGCCCAGCCGCGAGCTGCCTAGTGACACGAGCCTACCAGACGGGCAAATTACTTCTATGCTCGCTTCAAGGCAAGTAACACTGAAACATGCATGAGAGCATCAGCTGTTCCGGACGACTGTGTGATCACGCTCTCCGTAGCCGATGTGAGTATGACGTTTAAAAAGTTCAACATCCACAAGGCCGCAGGGCTAGATGGATTACCAGGACGTGTACTGCGAGAATAAGCTGATCAACTGGCAAGTGTCTTCACTGACATTTTCAATCTGTCCCTGACTGAGTCTGTAATACCAACATGTTTCAAGCAGACCACCATAGTCCCTGTGCCCAAGAACACCAAGGTAACGTGCCTAAATGACCACCGACCTGTGGCACTCACATCTGTAGCAATGAAGTGCTTTGAAAGGCTGGTCATGGCTCACATCAACAGCATCCTCCCCGATACCCTAGACCCACTCCAATTTGCATACCACCCCAACAGATCCACAGATGGTGGAATCTCTATTGCACTCAACGCTGCCTTTTCTCACCTGGACAAAAGGAACACCTATGTGAGAATGCTATTCACTGACTACAGCTCAGCATTCAACACCATAGTGCCCTCAAAGCTCATCACTAAGCTAAGGACCCGGGGACTAAACACCTCCCTCTGCAACTGGATCCTGGAATTCCTGACGAACCTTCCCAAATTGGTAAGGGTAGGTAACAAAACATCTGCCACGCTGATCCTCAACACGGTGGCCCCTCAGGGGTGCGTGCTCAGTCCCCTCCTGTACTCCCTGTTCACTCATGACTGCATGGCCATGCACGACTACAGCACCATCATCAAGTTTGCCGATGACACAACTGTGGTAAGCCTCATCTCAAACAACGAGGAGCCAGCCTGTAGGGAGGAGGTCAGGGAACTTGCCGTGTGGTACCAGGACAACAACCTCTCCCTCAATGTGATCAAGACAAAGGAGATGATTGTGGACTACAGGAAAAGGAGGACCGAGCACGCCCACATTCTCATAGACGGGGCTGTAGTGGAGCAGGTCGAGAACTTCAAGTTCCTTGGTGTCCGAATCGCCAACAAATTATCATGGTCCAAACACACTAAGATAGTCATGAAAAGCCATTGGAAGTTGTATGTTCCTAAATGTTTAATATTCATAATTTTTATGATCATTTATTTAAATTGCGTGCCCTCCAGTGTCACCGGAAGTTGTCCCGCTAGCGGGACGCCTATTAAGAATATATAAATATTTGGCGAGCAATGTCAGAGCGGCATAGATTTAGATACAGTAGAATAGGATAGAATACAGTATATACATATGAGATGAGTAATGCAAAATATGTAAACATTATTCTTCTCAATAGGGGGTGCTGTTTGCACTTTGTAATAATTTCGTTCCCAAATTAAACTGCCTCGTACTCAATTCTTGCTCGTACAATATGCATATTATTATTACTATTGGATAGAAAACACTCTCTAGTTTCTAAAACAGTTTGAATTATATCTGTGAGTAAAACAGAACTGGAGCTAGAGCAATTTTCCTATGAGGATGTGAGAATGCTGAATTCTGCTGGCTGTTCTGAGATCCGTTTATAAATCTGCCTGTCTTCTATTGGTTGAGATGCACTGCATACGCCTTCCCCTGGATGTCAGCGAATAGTGAGAATTGAAATGGTGTTTCTAGGCAGATCTGAGAGCTTATAAATGGTCTGGAAACGTAGGGTCCGTCCTTTCTTCTCCTCGCTCTGACGCAGAAAGGATCTCTGGCTGTCGTTCTAGAATGCTCCCGTTATAGCCCTTAGATATATCCGGCTCTGTTTTTATTAGATATAGGTGTTAAAGACATCATAATGTTGTTATATTAAACCGAGTTATATCAGTTTACATCGGTATATTGCGATTTTCGGATATTTATTTGTCCTGCGTTTTAGTGAGTCGGACACGTCTTTGCCACATGGCTAATGTTTACTGCTAATTCGAACGTTGAAGAGGACAATCTACAACCAAGCAACAATTATTTTGGACTAAGGACACCTTGCCCAAGATTCTGATGGGAGTTCATCAAAAAGTAAGAACTATATAGATGTTAATTCGTTGTTCTGTTGAAAAATGTAGAACTCATATTCTGCCATTAATCTAGGTGCGGTCTCGCTTTAACGCACGCTGTATGTTGTAGTAACGTTAATTTTAAAAATCTAACACAGCGATTGCATTAAGAACTAATGTATCTTTCATTTGCTGTCCAACCTGTGTTTTTTAGTCAAGTTTATGATTAGTTACTGATTAGACTAGGTGCCTCTCCCAAGATTTCTCCCGACATATTGTTGGCAGCCTGGCTACTTTTCTCATTGTATAACCACGATTTGTGCCGCTAAATATGCACATTTTCGAACAAACTCTATATGTATTGTGTAATATAATGTTATAGGACTGTCATCTGAAGAAGTTTGAGAAGGTTAGTCAAAAATGTAATATCTTTTGCTGGTTTATTCGCTATCGCTAACGTGCATGAATCAATGCTGCTGTGTGGTTGGCTATTGTAGTAAGCTAATATAATGCTATATTGTGTTTTCGCTGTAAAACACTTAAAAAATCTGAAATATTGGCTGGATTCACAAGATCTTTGTCTTTCATTTGCTGTACGCTGTGTATTTTTCAGAAATGTTTTATGATGAGTATTTAGGTAATACACGATGGTCTCTGTAGTTATTCTAGTTGCTTTGGTGAGAGTTGTGATGGTGGCTGCAATGGTAAACTATGATTTATACCTGAAATATGCACATTTTTCTAACAAAACATATGCTATACAATAAATATGTTATCAGACTGTCATCTGAAGTTGTTTCTTGGTTAGTGGCTATTTATATCTTTATTTGGTCGAAATTGTGATAGCTACCTCTGCAGGAAAAAAATGGTGGGAAAAAAAGTGGTGTCTTTTGCTATCGTGGTTAGCTAATAGATTTACATATTGTGTCTTCCCTGTAAAACATTTTAAAAATCAGAAATGATGGCTGGATTCACAAGATGTGTATCTTTCATCTGGTGTCTTGGACTTGTGATTTAATGATATTTAGATGCTGGTATTTACTTGTGACGCTATGCTAGGCTATGCTAGTCAGCTTTTTTACTGATGGGGGGTGCTCCCGGATCCGGGTTTGTGAGGAAGTAGAGGTTAAAGTGACTAGTGTTCCATTAATGGCCATTCCTAAAATGGCCAGTAATTCCACATCTATGTAGATGGCGTGATGCGACTACCATTAATATGATGACTGTTATTTTATCAAATCAATTAACTATGTTTAAAAATTATGTGATTAAATTAATCATTTAACAATTAACTCATTAGTACCGCGGAAAAAGTCTGTTTAATGAGTTACCGTTTCTCAAATTAACTCAACACTTTATCAAAATATATCATTATCATACCAGTCATCCATTAATAATTTCCTCATATCAGTCTCATTCTGAATGTCGTTGACCTTGTAATTCTGCACGAACCCTAACCTAAATGATGATTCAGCAAAACACAAAGTGGCTTAATTATTTATTTACTAACTAACTACATAACCACACAGAAAAACATAAACACTCACACGGTATTATTATTAACATAATGCATTAAAACGGTCCCAAGTGGACTAACAAAGCAGTTTGGTTATAACAAAATGGAGAATTCCTGAAAGAGAGGGAAAGGGAGAGACAAAGGAATTCAACTGTCGGGACATTTGTAAGCTACACTCACGGAAATACAAATACATAGCACCCTAATAACCACTTATTCAGAAAAGGAATGCAATACATATTTACACGTAGCTGTCCTTGATCATCGTGGTTGTAAGACTATGGTTTGTCCACCGGAGGTCACAATGTATTTTGTAGTGCTTCTTAGGTTGTTGTGGTTGTTAGAATGGATAGATCAGATGTACCAACGGTTGTTTGATGAGATCTTCCTTGTGTCTTTGGTCAAAGTTCTAGACTTTCAAATACAGTGTTTACTGACTGGATAAAACTTTATATGAAATACAATTTCTTATTTAGAAGGCTAAAATCACATTGCTATCTTTTCACAAATATTTTCATATTTAATTATTTAAGTTGTACAACATTTAGATGTAAATCCAATAACTAGGATGTGTACACTTGCAGAGTTACAGTTGTCTTGTTATACCATCCTTAATGACATAATAAAACAACAAATGACATGACATGATTTCCCAATCAGGTTAACTTCTTGGCGCTACGGATCCCGTTACCAGGATCATTTTCCTAAACAACCATTGAATTGCAGAGCACCAAATTCAAAAATAATCCTAAATAATATTTATAATCATGCAATCACAAGTGAAATATACCAAAACACAGCTTAGCTTGTTGTTAATCCACCTATCGTGCCAGATTTTGAAAATATGCTTTACAGCGAAAGCAATCCAAGCGTTTGTGAGTGTATCAGTCAATGCTAGAACAGTTAGCATTAAATTAGCTTGGTCACGAAAGTCAGAAAAGCAATAAAATTAATCGCTTACCTTTGATAATGTTTGTACTCACGAGACTCCCAGTTACACAATAAATGTTATTTTTGTTCGATGAATATTAGTTTTATAACAAAAAACCGCCATTTGGGTTGCGCGTTATGTTCGATCTGGGCCTGAGAAATAGTCCGTTTACGTTGGGAACGTTATAAAAAATATATAAAAAAATCTGGCCCCTAGCGTCAAGAAGTTAACCAATATGTGTGTTCATGCAAGTGACTGACTGAACGAATCCTCACTAGCAGTATCTGCAATTTGGCAGTACCCCCAGACCCTTGTTTTGAGAATGAAAGATGTCTCAGCTTAGAGAGAAGAAGCCTCGTGAGGTATTGGTCTGTCACATGCATGACCCAGTAATGGTCCGTCACACGAATGAAGCAAACGTTAATGATGAATTACTTATGAACAATGAATAAGCTAAATCATGCAAATATAACTTATCTGTATATAAGAGAACTAACAGGACCCCCCGGTAGAGCTCCTGATTGACATGTGTACTTGGTGCATTGAGATGGTTGGAACCTCCTCAGCACGCTGAAAATAAAGAATGATTCATTTAAGATTGACTTCGAGTGTCCCTGTGTAGAATCTCCAAGACAGCCTATTCAAATACTTGAATTTTTTTGCTACAAATTCAAGTAGGCTACTTCAAGCCCCTTGTATTGTTTAAAATTGCAGGTCTAACATGGACAACAACATGTATTTGTGATGTTATTTAATTACCAGGTTATATTGTAAATAACCCACAAAGCTATGTCATTTATTGTAATTATATCCAGAATAATTTATAGGAATAGTGATGGTGTAATGGCTTTCGTCGGTAGAAGGAGAGGAGGACCAAAGCGCAGCGTGGTGCGTATCCATAATTTATTGGAATACTTTTCAACACGAACAAAAACAATAAACAGACGAAAACCAAAGAAGCTACAGTCCTGAACATGGGAACACAAAATACATGAACACACGAACAGGAACAATCACCCACAAACAAACAGTGCAAACAGGCTACCTTAATATGGTTCCCAATCAGAGACAATGCAAAACACCTGCCTCTGATTGAGAACCATATCAGGCCAATTGACAAACCTACACATAGAAACACATAACATAGACTACACCCACCCAGCTCACGTCCTGACCAACTAAACAAAGACTAAACAAAGGAAATAAGGTCAGGAACGTGACGGATGGGTCTTGCACACAGCAGACTCAGTGTCCAATCCGAGGCACCAAAAACATATGAAAACATAAACTCATTACCTTGATGCTTTCTCTGTTAAAACTAACGAGACCATGCTGTAAATCAAGCAGACAACAACATATGATCAACATCAATTTGCTATGGATATATCAGAATCAGAATCATGCTATTGTCCTTCAGTAGTAAAATCATGGCACAGCTCATTCATGAAAAAAAATATTGCCACACTCATTCAGGGCTCCCGAGTGGCACAGCGGTCTAAGGCACTGCATCGCAGTGCTAGATCCGTCACTACAGACCCTGGTTTGATTCCAGGCTGTATCACAACTGGACGTGAATGGGAGTCCCATAGGGCGGCGCACAATTGGCCCAGTGTCGTCCGGGTTAGGGTTTGGCTGGGGTAGGCCGTCATTGTAAATAAGAATTTGTTCTTAACTGACTTGCCTAGTTAAAAAAAATTATACATAAGAAACAAACAACAGTCAGACATAAATAATGCAGAAGGAATTGGGGTTTGATGTTCTGGTACAGTAGTAGAAGGAGTTGGGGTTTGATGTTCTGGTACAGTAGTAGAAGGAGTTGGGTTTTGATGCTCTGGTACAGTAGTAGAAGGAATTGGGGTTTGATGTTCTGGTACAGTAGTAGAAGGAGTTGGGGTTTGATGCTCTGGTACAGTAGCAGAAGGAGTTGGGGTTTGATGCTCTGGTACAGTAGTAGAAGGAGTTGGGGTTTGATGTTCTGGTACAGTAGTAGAAGGAGTTGGGGTTTGATGCTCTGGTACAGTAGTAGAAGGAGTTGGGGTTTGATGCTCTGGTACAGTAGTAGAAGGAGTTGGGGTTTGATGCTCTGGTACAGTAGCAGAAGGAGTTGGGGTTTGATGCTCTGGTACAGTAGTAGAAGGAGTTGGGGTTTGATGTTCTGGTACAGTAGTAGAAGGAGTTGGGGTTTGATGCTCTGGTACAGTAGTAGAAGGAGTTGGGGTTTGATGCTCTGGTACAGTAGCAGAAGGAGTTGGGGTTTGATGCTCTGGTACAGTAGTAGAAGGAGTTGGGGTTTGATGTTCTGGTACAGTAGTAGAAGGAGTTGGGGTTTGATGCTCTGGTACAGTAGTAGAAGGAGTTGGGGTTTGATGTTCTGGTACAGTAGTAGAAGGAGTTGGGGTTTGATGTTCTGGTACAGTAGTAGAAGGAGTTGGGGTTTGATGTTCTGGTACAGTAGTAGAAGGAGTTGGGGTTTGATGCTCTGGTACAGTAGTAGAAGGAGTTGGGTTTTGATGTTCTGGTACAGTAGTAGAAGGAGTTGGGGTTTGATGCTCTGGTACAGTAGTAGAAGGAATTGGGGTTTGATGTTCTGGTACAGTAGTAGAAGGAGTTGGGGTTTGATGTTCTGGTACAGTAGTAGAAGGAGTTGGGTTTTGATGCTCTGGTACAGTAGTAGAAGGAATTGGGGTTTGATGTTCTGGTACAGTAGTAGAAGGAGTTGGGGTTTGATGCTCTGGTACAGTAGTAGAAGGAGTTGGGGTTTGATGCTCTGGTACAGTAGCAGAAGGAGTTGGGGTTTGATGTTCTGGTACAGTAGTAGAAGGAGTTGGGGTTTGTTCTGGTACAGTAGTAGAAGGAGTTGGGTTTTGATGCTCTGGTACAGTAGTAGAAGGAGTTGGGGTTTGATGTTCTGGTACAGTAGTAGAAGGAGTTGGGGTTTGATGTTCTGGTACAGTAGTAGAAGGAGTTGGGGTTTGATGCTCTGGTACAGTAGTAGAAGGAGTTGGGGTTTGATGCTCTGGTACAGTAGTAGAAGGAGTTGGGGTTTGATGTTCTGGTACAGTAGTAGAAGGAGTTGGGTTTTGATGCTCTGGTACAGTAGTAGAAGGAGTTGGGGTTTGATGCTCTGGTACAGTAGTAGAAGGAGTTGGGGTTTGATGTTCTGGTACAGTAGTAGAAGGAGTTGGGGTTTGATGTTCTGGTACAGTAGTAGAAGGAGTTGGGGTTTGATGCTCTGGTACAGTAGTAGTAGGAGTTGGGGTTTGATGCTCTGGTACAGTAGTAGAAGGAGTTGGGGTTTGATGCTCTGGTACAGTAGTAGAAGGAGTTGGGGTTTGATGCTCTGGTACAGTAGTAGAAGGAGTTGGGGTTTGATGCTCTGGTACAGTAGTAGAAGGAGTTGGGGTTTGATGCTCTGGTACAGTAGTAGAAGGAGTTGGGGTTTGATGCTCTGGTACAGTAGTAGAAGGAATTGGGGTTTGATGTTCTGGTACAGTAGCAGAAGGAGTTGGGGTTTGATGTTCTGGTACAGTAGTAGAAGGAGTTGGGGTTTGATGCTCTGGTACAGTAGTAGAAGGAGTTGGGGTTTGATGCTCTGGTACAGTAGTAGAAGGAGTTGGGGTTTGATGTTCTGGTACAGTAGTAGAAGGAGTTGGGGTTTGATGCTCTGGTACAGTAGCAGAAGGAGTTGGGGTTTGATGCTCTGGTACAGTAGTAGAAGGAGTTGGGGTTTGATGTTCTGGTACAGTAGTAGAAGGAGTTGGGGTTTGATGTTCTGGTACAGTAGTAGAAGGAGTTGGGGTTTGATGCTCTGGTACAGTAGTAGAAGGAGTTGGGGTTTGATGCTCTGGTACAGTAGTAGAAGGAGTTGGGGTTTGATGCTCTGGTACAGTAGTAGAAGGAGTTGGGGTTTGATGCTCTGGTACAGTAGTAGAAGGAGTTGGGGTTTGATGCTCTGGTACAGTAGTAGAAGGAATTGGGGTTTGATGTTCTGGTACAGTAGTAGAAGGAGTTGGGGTTTGATGTTCTGGTACAGTAGTAGAAGGAGTTGGGGTTTGATGCTCTGGTACAGTAGTAGAAGGAGTTGGGGTTTGATGTTCTGGTACAGTAGTAGAAGGAGTTGGGGTTTGATGCTCTGGTACAGTAGTAGAAGGAGTTGGGGTTTGATGCTCTGGTACAGTAGTAGAAGGAGTTGGGGTTTGATGCTCTGGTACAGTAGTAGAAGGAGTTGGGGTTTGATGCTCTGGTACAGTAGTAGAAGGAGTTGGGGTTTGATGCTCTGGTACAGTAGTAGAAGGAGTTGGGGTTTGATGCTCTGGTACAGTAGTAGAAGGAGTTGGGGTTTGATGCTCTGGTACAGTAGTAGAAGGAGTTGGGGTTTGATGCTCTGGTACAGTAGTAGAAGGAGTTGGGGTTTGATGTTCTGGTACAGTAGTAGAAGGAGTTGGGGTTTGATGTTCTGGTACAGTAGTAGAAGGAGTTGGGTTTTGATGCTCTGGTACAGTAGTAGAAGGAGTTGGGTTTTGATGCTCTGGTACAGTAGTAGAAGGAGTTGGGGTTTGATGTTCTGGTACAGTAGTAGGAGTTGGGGTTTGATGCTCTGGTACAGTAGTAGAAGGAGTTGGGGTTTGATGCTCTGGTACAGTAGCAGAAGGAGTTGGGGTTTGATGCTCTGGTACAGTAGTAGAAGGAGTTGGGGTTTGATGCTCTGGTACAGTAGTAGAAGGAGTTGGGGTTTGATGCTCTGGTACAGTAGTAGAAGGAGTTGGGGTTTGATGCTCTGGTACAGTAGTAGAAGGAGTTGGGGTTTGATGCTCTGGTACAGTAGTAGAAGGAATTGGGGTTTGATGTTCTGGTACAGTAGTAGAAGGAGTTGGGGTTTGATGTTCTGGTACAGTAGTAGAAGGAGTTGGGGTTTGATGTTCTGGTACAGTAGTAGAAGGAGTTGGGGTTTGATGCTCTGGTACAGTAGTAGAAGGAGTTGGGGTTTGATGCTCTGGTACAGTAGTAGAAGGAATTGGGGTTTGATGTTCTGGTACAGTAGTAGAAGGAGTTGGGGTTTGATGCTCTGGTACAGTAGTAGAAGGAGTTGGGGTTTGATGCTCTGGTACAGTAGTAGAAGGAGTTGGGGTTTGATGTTCTGGTACAGTAGTAGAAGGAGTTGGGGTTTGATGCTCTGGTACAGTAGTAGAAGGAGTTGGGGTTTGATGTTCTGGTACAGTAGTAGAAGGAGTTGGGTTTTGATGCTCTGGTACAGTAGTAGAAGGAGTTGGGTTTTGATGCTCTGGTACAGTAGTAGAAGGAGTTGGGGTTTGATGCTCTGGTACAGTAGTAGAAGGAGTTGGGGTTTGATGCTCTGGTACAGTAGTAGAAGGAGTTGGGGTTTGATGCTCTGGTACAGTAGTAGAAGGAGTTGGGGTTTGATGCTCTGGTACAGTAGTAGAAGGAGTTGGGGTTTGACGCTCTGGTACAGTAGTAGAAGGAGTTGGGGTTTGATGCTCTGGTACAGTAGTAGAAGGAGTTGGGGTTTGATGTTCTGGTACAGTAGTAGGAGTTGGGGTTTGATGCTCTGGTACAGTAGTAGAAGGAGTTGGGGTTTGATGCTCTGGTACAGTAGCAGAAGGAGTTGGGGTTTGATGCTCTGGTACAGTAGTAGAAGGAGTTGGGGTTTGATGCTCTGGTACAGTAGTAGAAGGAGTTGGGGTTTGATGCTCTGGTACAGTAGTAGAAGGAGTTGGGGTTTGATGCTCTGGTACAGTAGTAGAAGGAGTTGGGGTTTGATGCTCTGGTACAGTAGTAGAAGGAATTGGGGTTTGATGTTCTGGTACAGTAGTAGAAGGAGTTGGGGTTTGATGTTCTGGTACAGTAGTAGAAGGAGTTGGGGTTTGATGTTCTGGTACAGTAGTAGAAGGAGTTGGGGTTTGATGCTCTGGTACAGTAGTAGAAGGAGTTGGGGTTTGATGCTCTGGTACAGTAGTAGAAGGAATTGGGGTTTGATGTTCTGGTACAGTAGTAGAAGGAGTTGGGGTTTGATGCTCTGGTACAGTAGTAGAAGGAGTTGGGGTTTGATGCTCTGGTACAGTAGTAGAAGGAGTTGGGGTTTGATGTTCTGGTACAGTAGTAGAAGGAGTTGGGGTTTGATGCTCTGGTACAGTAGTAGAAGGAGTTGGGGTTTGATGTTCTGGTACAGTAGTAGAAGGAGTTGGGTTTTGATGCTCTGGTACAGTAGTAGAAGGAGTTGGGTTTTGATGCTCTGGTACAGTAGTAGAAGGAGTTGGGGTTTGATGCTCTGGTACAGTAGTAGAAGGAGTTGGGGTTTGATGCTCTGGTACAGTAGTAGAAGGAGTTGGGGTTTGATGCTCTGGTACAGTAGTAGAAGGAGTTGGGGTTTGATGCTCTGGTACAGTAGTAGAAGGAGTTGGGGTTTGATGCTCTGGTACAGTAGTAGAAGGAGTTGGGGTTTGATGCTCTGGTACAGTAGTAGAAGGAGTTGGGGTTTGATGTTCTGGTACAGTAGTAGAATAAGTTGGGGTTTGATGCTCTGGTACAGTAGTAGAAGGAGTTGGGGTTTGATGCTCTGGTACAGTAGTAGAATAAGTTGGGGTTTGATGCTCTGGTACAGTAGTAGAAGGAGTTGGGGTTTGATGCTCTGGTACAGTAGTAGAAGGAGTTGGGGTTTGATGCTCTGGTACAGTAGCAGAAGGAGTTGGGGTTTGATGCTCTGGTACAGTAGTAGAAGGAGTTGGGGTTTGATGCTCTGGTACAGTAGTAGAAGGAGTTGGGGTTTGATGCTCTGGTACAGTAGTAGAAGGAGTTGGGGTTTGATGCTCTGGTACAGTAGTAGAAGGAGTTGGGGTTTGATGCTCTGGTACAGTAGTAGAAGGAGTTGGGGTTTGATGTTCTGGTACAGTAGTAGAAGGAGTTGGGGTTTGATGCTCTGGTACAGTAGTAGAAGGAGTTGGGGTTTGATGTTCTGGTACAGTAGTAGAAGGAGTTGGGGTTTGATGCTCTGGTACAGTAGTAGAAGGAGTTGGGGTTTGATGCTCTGGTACAGTAGTAGAAGGAGTTGGGGTTTGATGTTCTGGTACAGTAGTAGAAGGAGTTGGGGTTTGATGCTCTGGTACAGTAGTAGAAGGAGTTGGGGTTTGATGTTCTGGTACAGTAGTAGAAGGAGTTGGGTTTTGATGCTCTGGTACAGTAGTAGAAGGAGTTGGGTTTTGATGCTCTGGTACAGTAGTAGAAGGAGTTGGGGTTTGATGCTCTGGTACAGTAGTAGAAGGAGTTGGGGTTTGATGTTCTGGTACAGTAGTAGAAGGAGTTGGGGTTTGATGCTCTGGTACAGTAGTAGAAGGAGTTGGGGTTTGATGCTCTGGTACAGTAGTAGAAGGAGTTGGGGTTTGATGTTCTGGTACAGTAGTAGAAGGAGTTGGGGTTTGATGCTCTGGTACAGTAGTAGAAGGAGTTGGGGTTTGATGTTCTGGTACAGTAGTAGAAGGAGTTGGGGTTTGATGTTCTGGTACAGTAGTAGAAGGAGTTGGGTTTTGATGCTCTGGTACAGTAGTAGAAGGAGTTGGGGTTTGATGCTCTGGTACAGTAGTAGAAGGAGTTGGGGTTTGATGTTCTGGTACAGTAGTAGAAGGAGTTGGGGTTTGATGCTCTGGTACAGTAGTAGAAGGAGTTGGGGTTTGATGCTCTGGTACAGTAGTAGAAGGAGTTGGGGTTTGATGTTCTGGTACAGTAGTAGAAGGAGTTGGGGTTTGATGCTCTGGTACAGTAGTAGAAGGAGTTGGGGTTTGATGCTCTGGTACAGTAGCAGAAGGAGTTGGGGTTTGATGTTCTGGTACAGTAGCAGAAGGAGTTGGGGTTTGATGCTCTGGTACAGTAGCAGAAGGAGTTGGGGTTTGATGCTCTGGTACAGTAGTAGAAGGAGTTGGGGTTTGATGCTCTGGTACAGTAGTAGAAGGAATTGGGGTTTGATGTTCTGGTACAGTAGTAGAAGGAGTTGGGGTTTGATGCTCTGGTACAGTAGTAGAAGGAGGTTTGACGGACAGGATTGGTCTGATGACAGACAGACGTTGCTGTGATTTCCAATTTTTATTCCGAGATATTTGAATGAAGGAACCATTTCGATGGCCTCTCCATTGATGAAGATGGTCCCGTGTGGCTCAGTTGGTAGAGCATGGCGCTTGCAACGCCAGGGTTGTGGGTTCATTCATGATGAAGATAGGGCAGTCACAGTTTATATTTTTTTCCTGAAGTCGTTTGTTATTTATTTTGTTTTTGAGACGTTGAGTTCCAGGTAGTTATTGCAACTGAATTTCGTGACGGATTATTGATATTGCTGGAAGGTACATTACACGTTTTCTAATTGTGTGTACTGTTAGCTAGCTAGGGACAGGATGGTTGACTCATTAGAGTACTTGACTAAGAATGCAACCCTTTGGCACGACAATGTTGGTGATGCGCACAGAAGAAAGGGTGTTTTATATCCTCACGGCCTGAGGTCTGCCATTTAACAAGTTGTGGATCCAGTGGATGATGGTGGGAGATGCATCCAGGTTAATGAGCTTCTGGATCGTAGTGTGCTGTTGGAGCGTGTTGAAGGCAGAGATGAACTCCACAAACAGGATGCGTGCATAATTTTTCGTTCCCTACAGTGTTCCAGGAGCCTTTGCAGCATGCAGACCACAAAATCATCCATTCCTCTCCCTGCTTTGTAAGCAAACTGTTAGGAATAAAGGGAGGAGTGAACGGTTAGGGTTTGGCTGGGGTAGGCTGGAGTGAACGGTTAGGGTTTGGCTGGGGTAGGCTGGAGTGAACGGTAGGAAGTAGGATGTTAAAAACCTCTTGGCGCACGGATCCCTTTAACGGGATCATTTTCGTAAACAACCACTGAATTGCAGAGCGCCAAATTAAAAAAACATACAAAAAATATTTATTTTCATGAAATCACAAGTAAAATATTTGAAAACACAGCTTAGCTTGTTGTTAATCCACCTATCGTGTAAGATTTTGAAAATATGCTTTACAGCGAAAGCAATCCAAGCGTTTGTGAGTTTATCGATCACTAGACAAAACATTACGAACAGCTAGCAGCAATGTAGATTGGTCCCGAAAGTCCGAAAAGCAATAAAATGAATCGCTTACCTTTGATGATCTTCGGATGTTTGCACTCACGAGACTCCCAGTTACACAATAAATGTTCCTTTTGTTCGATAAATATTATTTTTATATCCAAAAACCTCCATTTGGTTGGTGCGTTATGTTCAGAAATCAACAGGATCCAGCAGTCATGAATGGAAGACGAAAATTCCAAATAGTATCCATAAAGTTCGTAGAAACATGTCAAATGTTTTTTATAATCAATCCTCAGGTTGTTTTTAACATAACTAATCGATTATATTTCAACCGGACGGTAAACTATCAATACTAGAGAGAAAGAAAATGTTGAGCAACAACTTTCACGCGCATGAACTAATCAAAGGACACCTGGCCATCCACTGACGCGTTTTGATAAATCTCGCTAATTTTTCAGAATAAAAGCTTGAAACTATGTCTAAAGCCTGTTCACAACCTGTGGAAGCCATTGGAAAAGGAATCTGGTTGATATCCCTTTAAATGGAGGATAGGCAGGCAATGGAACAGGGATTTTTCAAAATAAGAGCCACTTCCGGGTTGGATTTCCTCAGGTTTTCGCCTGCAAAATCAGTTCTGTTATACTCACAGACAATATTTTGACAGTTTTTGAAACTTTAGAGTGTTTTCTATCCTAATCTGTCAATTATATGCATATTCTAGCATCTGGGCCTGAGAAATAGGCCATTTACATTGGGAACGTTATTTTTCCAAACATAAAAATTCTGCCTCCTAGCGTCAAGAAGTTAAGAACCAGTCTTTCAAAGTATTTAATGATCAGTGACATGAGAGCAACAGGTTGGTAATGGTTGAACTCAGTCAGGGGAGATTTTTTGGGATTGGGGACTATGGTAGATGTTTTCCATAGGGTGGGGATAGCAATAGGTCAAACAGTCAGTCCATAACATAAGGAGACATGAACTGTTACGTGGTTATACAGCATTTCTGAGATCTTTATACAAAATGCTGTCTGACAGCTAGATCCAGGATTCATACAGGTTCAAGTTCAATGTATCATTTAACTGATTAATGCTTCATATATGTTATAATGATGACTTACACTGCCATAAATGCAAAGACAGAAAAGTAATGTTTTATATCACACGATTTTCAACAAATCTGTCAAGACACCAACCATGATAAAGGGTTAAACCTAGGTTTTAAATAAACTTGTGAATTTGATTGAATATAGCTATGATCCTCCTTATATCTTAAAGGTAATGACATGAAAATAGTGGCAGATAATTATCAACAGTGTAGGAAATCCTCACTGGTACACTAGTTTATAGAAAGACCCTGATACAAATACCGGTCATTGAAATTATAAAATAATTTGTGAGTCACAACATGCAAGAGATCAGTCATTCATTCATTGCTAAGATCATTGATCTCCTGAACAAGATATCGATTTAACATTCTTTCTGAGCCCCCAAATGTTTGGATACACTGGTAAAGTCTTGTTAGCTAGCTAACTGAACAAAGTGCAAAGAAATGGTTGGCGGCCCACGATTAGTTTTAGAACGGCCCGCGACATGGTTTATGAAGACAAACATGTGGCCCGCCAATGGAAGATAAAAACAAAGCATTATATCTTTTGAATGGTTTTTGATAGAAGCAATCAGTTCTCTGTAGTAATGGTGAAACCATGGCAGTCACAAATCTGCAACGCTTTTTCTGTCTATGGCACTCGGATGCAGCGATACAGCAAAGCATAATCATTAAAACTGTTTTTTTCTAAGCACACTTGTGCTCCCAAATGAAACTTCCAGGTTGCACAGCAAAATATTTAGAAGCATGTGCAACCAAAATGGTTGCAGTTTAGAGGCCTGTCCTCATATGCCACACATACATCCTACCAGCGTGAAACAGCAGGCCTCCCGTCAGCAATACATTATTGATACAATACTAGAATACAGCACACACCCTGTCTCCCTCCCCCTCTCTCTCACTCCCTCCTCCTCTCTCACAACCCCTCTGTCTCCCTCTTCTCTAGATTTAGCCTTTACCTGCTTTAATTAAACTAGCCTGTCTCTCTGCTGATTTAGCCTTTAACTGCTTTAGCTAAACTAGCCTCCCTCTCTCTTGATTCAGCATTTAACTGCTTTAGTTAAACTAGCCTGTATCTCTCTCCTGATTTAGCATTTCCTACTAGCATATAGTATTTGTTCTCTCTAGCATGGCCATCTAGCATCATGCCTGTCCTCTCTAGTTCCGCCTTTTAGCACATTCCATACTCTACACCAGTTCTGCACTGTCCAAAACAGGGGTTCACAGGACAGAGTTTGGGAAACGGTCTAAGACAGGAAAGGCAAGGAACATACCTGAACTGTGGTTGTGTCCTCTGGAACCCAAACATCCCGTCTCGTGCTCGACAGGCTTCCTGTTTATCTCGTCTCTGGACTGTGTTCTGTGGCGCTGGCTGATGGTGAATCTCAGTGTGTTGGTAGAGCTGTGATAGTAGTGGTGGTGACGTTATATGCTGCTTTTTTTATAGCTGCAGCCTGGGCTGGAGCACTGCAGACTGCTCAGGAGAGAAGAGAGGGAGGGAGAGTGCTGATTCGTCTCTCTCCTCTGCAGTGACTCAGCCAAGGACACCAGCCAGTACAGGAGGATCACAGAACATTATCTGCTCCTCTCCCTCCTCCTCTCTTCATCCCAATCTCCTTGAGGTGAGAGGAGTGAGGACGCGAGGAGTATGCAATTGAGATTGTCCCCTCCCCGCTAGCCCAGACCAGAAAAAAATTGCCATTGAGATGTCTCCTTTCTCTACCGTCTTTGGGGAACCCTCTCCACGGGGCAGGGGTGATAAGCAGGCTAGAGCGGCCCCGCCCCTACCAGAAAAAATGAGGGAGTGGGATGCCTCACATTCTCTATCGTCTCTGACATTAACTATTATGTTTTGACTCAGAAGACACCTTTGATTCTAAACTGCAGTTTCAGCTCAGCCAATAGGTGGCAGCATATCACCACAACAACAATACACTCTTAGAAAAAAAAGTTCCTTATAGAAACAAAAACGATTATATCGCTTGCTTCATGTATGGAACCCCCAAAAGTTCTACAGTACATAAAACCATTTTATAGGGTTCTTTGAGCAGAACCCTAGAGGTTCTTCTTCACTGAACCAAAATGGTTCCATATAGAACCCTGCATGGTGCCATTTATGAATTATGGCTAATTACTATTAAAGAATAATATTTTTTGCTAAGATATAATTTAATAAACAACTAAATAATGGACAAAAGAAAACCAGCATTGTTTTTTAAATTTGTTACTATATGCAAATATAGTTTGGAAATATGGTGACAAGGGAGGCATCTCTTTGTTTGAATGACGGCCCACGTCAACTCTGTCTGACTTCTTTACAATACATATACTTAGTTACAGTAAACAACAAAAATGTGTCCTCAACACCCTCAAACAGTGGACCTCATACATACAGCTGAGACAAGCTGCAGTACATCATCCCTGGATGGAGGGCATGTTGTGGAATTAAGGGCCGTGCTCAACAGTAGTGGAATATTTTGAGGATGTGAAACCAGCAGCCCTCCAGTGGTCAGATCAATTCCGCCAGTTTTTTTTTCTTCCAGTGCACGGTCTGGGAGTCGAACTGGCAACCTTTCGGCCACAGGTCCAACTCCTGCCGCAGGTCCAACTCCTTAGCCGCTGGCAACCATCAGTGCAGTTTGGGTTGTTGCCTGACTGGTTCCAGAGAAGAAGAAAAAAGGAGCTAAAACAGTTCATCTTCAGAAATAAGAGTTAATCTGCTAAAACGAAGACAAAACACTATGAGTGTACAAAACATTAGGAACATTAGGAACTTTCCATGACAAAGACAGACCAAGTGAATCTAGGTGAAAGCTTTGATCCCTTGTTAATGTCACTTGTTAAATCCACTTTTAAATCCAATTTTCCTTGGAAAATAACTAATTTGCTGTGATCTATTGTCAGGCTATGTCATAATAGTATTCTAATTACTAATTCTATAGTCAGTCCACTGTCTGTCTCTCACAACAGTCTCTCTTATATTCTGTCCGCTGCCCAGTATTCAGGTATGTCCCTACCCCATTGCAGTTGACATTTAAAGAGGTTAAGGTTACGTTAGGGATTTGGTTATGTGTAAGGTTAGGGTAAGGGTTAAGGTTAGGGTTATGGTTTAGGGTAGGGAAATTCAAATCAAATCAAATCACATTTTATTAGGTCACATGCGCCGAATACAACAGGTGTAGACCTTACAGTGAAATGCTTACTTACTAGCCCCTAACCAACAATGCAGTTAAAAAAATACGAATAAGAAACAAAAGAAGCAAGTAGTTAAAAACAGTAAAATAACAATAGCGAGACTATGTACAGTTGAAGTCGAAAGTTTACATACACTTAGGTTGGAGTCATTAAAACTTGTTTTTTCAAAAACTCCACACATTTCTTGTTAACAAATTATAGTTTTGGCAAGTCGTTTAGGACATCTACTTTGTGCATGACACAAGTCATTTTCCCAACAATTGTTTACAGACAGATTAATTCACTTATAATTCACTGTATCACAATTCCAGTGGGTCAGAACTTTACATACACTAAGTTGACTGTGCCTTTAAACAGCTTGGAAAATTCCAGAAAATTATGTCATGGCTTTAGAAGCGTCTGATAGGCTAATTGACATCATTTGAGTCAATTGGAGGTGTACCTGTGGACGTATTTCAAGTCCTACCTTCAAACTCAGTGCCTCTTGCTTGACATCATGGGAAAATCTAAAGAAACCAGCCAAGACCTCAGGAAACAAATTGTAGACCTCCAGAAGTCTTGTTCATCCTTGGGAGCAATTTCCAAATGCCTGAAGGTACCACGTTCATCTGTACAAACAATAGTACGCAAGTAGAAACAACATGGGACCACGCAGCCGTCATACCGCTCAGGAAGGAGACGCGTTCTGTCTCCTAGAGATGAACGTACTTTGGTGCAAAAAGTGCAAATCAATCCCAGAACAACAGCAAAGGACCTTGTGAAGATTCTGGAGGAAACAGGTACAAAAGTATCTATATCCACAGTACGAGTCCTATATCGACATAACCTGAAAGGCTGCTCAGCAAGGAAGAAGCCACTGCTCCAAAACCGCCATAAAAAAAACACTACGGTTTGCAACTGCACATGGGGACAAAGATTGTACTTTTTGGAGAAATGTCCTCTGGTCTGATGAAACCAAAATATAACTATTTGGCCATAATGACCATCGTTATGTTTGGAGGAAAAAGGGGGAGGCTTGCAAGCCATAGAACACCATCCCAACCGTGAAGCACGGGGGTGGCATCATGTTGTGGGGGTGCTTTGCTGCAGGAGGGACTGGTGCACTTCACAAAATAGATGGAATCATGAGGGAGGAAAATTATGTGGATATATTGAAGCAACACCTCAAGACATCAGTCAGGAAGTTAAAGCTTGGTCGCAAATGGGTCTTCCAAATGAACATTGACCCCAAGCATACTTCCAAAGTTGTGGCAAAATGGCTTAAGGACAACAAAGTCAAGGTATTGGAGTGGCCATCACAAAGCCCTGACCTCAATCCTACAGACAATTTGTGGGCAGAACTGAAAAGGTATGTGCGAGCAAGGAGGCCTACAAACCTGACTCAGTTACACCAGCTCTGTCAGGAGGAATGGGCCACAATTCACCCAAATAATTGTGGGAAGCTTGTGGAAGCCTGCCAAAAATGTTTGACCCAAGTTAAACAATTTAAAGGCAATGCTACCAAATACTTATTGAGTGTATGTATACTTCTGATCCACTGGGAATGTGATGAAAGAAATAAAAGCTGAAATAAATAATTCTCTCTACTATTACTCAGACATTTCACATTCTTAAAATAAAGTGGTGATCCTAACTGACCTAAGACGGGGAATTTTTACTAGGATTAAATGTCAGGAATTGTGAAACTGAGTTTAAATGTATTTGGCTAAGGTGTATGTAAACTTTCGACTTCAACTGTACAGGGGTTACCAATACAGAGTCAATGTGTGGGGGAACCAGTTAGTCAAAGTAGTTGAGGTAATATGTAAATGTAGGTAGAGTTATTAAAGTGACTATGCATAGATAATAACAGAGAGTAGCAGCGGCGTAAAAGGGGGGGCAATGCTAATAATCTGGGTAGCCATTTGATTAGATGTTCAGGAGTCTTATTTGTATCTTATTTTTTTACCTTTATTCAACTAGGCGAGTAGACATTGTGAAAATGAATATTTGTGTCATTCTCAAAACTTTTGGCCACGACTGTACATAGCCCATCTGTAATTAGCCCATCCAACTACCTCATCCCAATATTGTTCTTTTTTTTGTTGCTCCTTTGCACCCCAGTATCTCTACTTGCACATTCATCTTCTGCACATCTATCACTCCAGTGTTTAAATGCTAAATTGTAATTACCACGGCCTATTTATTGCCGTTCCTCCCTAATCTTACTACAGTTGCACACACTGTATACAGACTTGTTCTACTGTATTATTGACTGTATGTTTGTTTATTCCATGTGTAACTCTGTGTTGTTGTATGTGTCCCACTGCTTTGATTTATCTTGGCCAGGTCGCAGTTGTAAATGAGAACTTGTTCTCAACTGGCCTACCGGGTTAAATAAAGGGTTAGGGTTGTAAATGAGAACTTGTTCTCAACTGGCCACCTGGTTAAATAAAGGGTTAGGGTTGTAAATGAGAACGTGTTCTCAACTACCTGGTTAAATAAAGGGTTAGGGTTGTAAATGAGAACTTGTTCTCAACTGGCCTACCTGGTTAAATAAAGGGTTAGGGTTGTAAATGAGAACTTGTTCTCAACTGGCCTACCTGGTTAAATAAAGGGTTAGGGTTGTAAATGAGAACTTGTTCTCAACTACCTGGTTAAATAAAGGGTTAGGGTTGTAAATGAGAACTTGTTCTCAACTAGCCTACCTGGTTAAATAAAGGGTTAGGGTTGTAAATGAGAACTTGTTCTCAACTGGCCGACCTGGTTAAATAAAGGGTTAGGGTTGTAAATGAGAACTTGTTCTCAACTACCTGGTTAAATAAAGGGTTAGGGTTGTAAATGAGAACTTGTTCTCAACTGGCCTACCTGGTTAAATAAAGGGTTAGGGTTGTAAATGAGAACTTGTTCTCAACTGGCCTACCTGGTTAAATAAAGGGTTAGGGTTGTAAATGAGAACTTGTTCTCAACTAGTCTACCTGGTTAAATAAAGGGTTAGGGTTGTAAATGAGAACTTGTTCTCAACTGGCCTACCTGGTTAAATAAAGGGTTAGGGTTGTAAATGAGAACTTGTTCTCAACTGGCCTACCTGGTTAAATAAAGGGTTAGGGTTGTAAATGAGAACTTGTTCTCAACTGGCCACCTGGTTAAATAAAGGGTTAGGGTTGTAAATGAGAACTTGTTCTCAACTGGCCTACCTGGTTAAATAAAGGGTTAGGGTTGTAAATGAGAACTTGTTCTCAACTGGCCACCTGGTTAAATAAAGGGTTAGGGTTGTAAATGAGAACTTGTTCTCAACTGGCCGACCTGGTTAAATAAAGGGTTAGGGTTGTAAATGAGAACTTGTTCTCAACTGGCCACCTGGTTAAATAAAGGGTTAGGGTTGTAAATGAGAACTTGTTCTCAACTGGCCACCTGGTTAAATAAAGGGTTAGGGTTGTAAATGAGAACTTGTTCTCAACTACCTGGTTAAATAAAGGGTTAGGGTTGTAAATGACAACTTGTTCTCAACTGGCCACCTGGTTAAATAAAGGGTTAGGGTTGTAAATGAGAACTTGTTCTCAACTGGCCTACCTGGTTAAATAAAGGGTTAGGGTTGTAAATGAGAACTTGTTCTCAACTGGCCTACCTGGTTAAATAAAGGGTTAGGGTTGTAAATGAGAACTTGTTCTCAACTGGCCTACCTGGTTAAATAAAGGGTTAGGGTTGTAAATGAGAACTTGTTCTCAACTGGCCACCTGGTTAAATAAAGGGTTAGGGTTGTAAATGAGAACTTGTTCTCAACTGGCCTACCTGGTTAAATAAAGGGTTAGGGTTGTAAATGAGAACTTGTTCTCAACTGGCCTACCTGGTTAAATAAAGGGTTAGGGTTGTAAATGAGAACTTGTTCTCAACTGGCCGACCTGGTTAAATAAAGGGTTAGGGTTGTAAATGAGAACTTGTTCTCAACTGGCCTACCTGGTTAAATAAAGGGTTAGGGTTGTAAATGAGAACTTGTTCTCAACTGACCACCTGGTTAAATAAAGGGTTAGGGTTGTAAATGAGAACTTGTTCTCAACTGGCCACCTGGTTAAATAAAGGGTTAGGGTTGTAAATGAGAACTTGTTCTCAACTACCTGGTTAAATAAAGGGTTAGGGTTGTAAATGAGAACTTGTTCTCAACTGGCCTACCTGGTTAAATAAAGGGTTAGGGTTGTAAATGAGAACTTGTTCTCAACTGGCCGACCTGGTTAAATAAAGGGTTAGGGTTGTAAATGAGAACTTGTTCTCAACTACCTGGTTAAATAAAGGGTTAGGGTTGTAAATGAGAACTTGTTCTCAACTGGCCGACCTGGTTAAATAAAGGGTTAGGGTTGTAAATGAGAACTTGTTCTCAACTACCTGGTTAAATAAAGGGTTAGGGTTGTAAATGAGAACTTGTTCTCAACTGGCCTACCTGGTTAAATAAAGGGTTAGGGTTGTAAATGAGAACTTGTTCTCAACTAGTCTACCTGGTTAAATAAAGGGTTAGGGTTGTAAATGAGAACTTGTTCTCAACTGGCCGACCTGGTTAAATAAAGGGTTAGGGTTGTAAATGAGAACTTGTTCTCAACTGGCCTACCTGGTTAAATAAAGGGTTAGGGTTGTAAATGAGAACTTGTTCTCAACTGGCCACCTGGTTAAATAAAGGGTTAGGGTTGTAAATGAGAACTTGTTCTCAACTAGTCTACCTGGTTAAATAAAGGGTTAGGGTTGTAAATGAGAACTTGTTCTCAACTGGCCTACCTGGTTAAATAAAGGGTTAGGGTTGTAAATGAGAACTTGTTCTCAACTACCTGGTTAAATAAAGGGTTAGGGTTGTAAATGAGAACTTGTTCTCAACTGGCCTACCTGGTTAAATAAAGGGTTAGGGTTGTAAATGAGAACTTGTTCTCAACTAGTCTACCTGGTTAAATAAAGGGTTAGGGTTGTAAATGAGAACTTGTTCTCAACTGGCCGACCTGGTTAAATAAAGGGTTAGGGTTGTAAATGAGAACTTGTTCTCAACTGGCCTACCTGGTTAAATAAAGGGTTAGGGTTGTAAATGAGAACTTGTTCTCAACTGGCCACCTGGTTAAATAAAGGGTTAGGGTTGTAAATGAGAACTTGTTCTCAACTGGCCTACCTGGTTAAATAAAGGGTTAGGGTTGTAAATGAGAACTTGTTCTCAACTGGCCTACCTGGTTAAATAAAGGGTTAGGGTTGTAAATGAGAACTTGTTCTCAACTACCTGGTTAAATAAAGGGTTAGGGTTGTAAATGAGAACTTGTTCTCAACTGGCCTACCTGGTTAAATAAAGGGTTAGGGTTGTAAATGAGAACTTGTTCTCAACTGGCCACCTGGTTAAATAAAGGGTTAGGGTTGTAAATGAGAACTTGTTCTCAACTGGCCTACCTGGTTAAATAAAGGGTTAGGGTTGTAAATGAGAACTTGTTCTCAACTGGCCGACCTGGTTAAATAAAGGGTTAGGGTTGTAAATGAGAACTTGTTCTCAACTACCTGGTTAAATAAAGGGTTAGGGTTGTAAATGAGAACTTGTTCTCAACTGGCCTACCTGGTTAAATAAAGGGTTAGGGTTGTAAATGAGAACTTGTTCTCAACTGGCCTACCTGGTTAAATAAAGGGTTAGGGTTGTAAATGAGAACTTGTTCTCCACTACCTGGTTAAATAAAGGGTTAGGGTTGTAAATGAGAACTTGTTCTCAACTGGCCTACCTGGTTAAATAAAGGGTTAGGGTTGTAAATGAGAACTTGTTCTCAACTGGCCGACCTGGTTAAATAAAGGGTTAGGGTTGTAAATGAGAACTTGTTCTCAACTGGCCTACCTGGTTAAATAAAGGGTTAGGGTTGTAAATGAGAACTTGTTCTCAACTAGCCTACCTGGTTAAATAAAGGGTTAGGGTTGTAAATGAGAACTTGTTCTCAACTGGCCTACCTGGTTAAATAAAGGGTTAGGGTTGTAAATGAGAACTTGTTCTCAACTGACCACCTGGTTAAATAAAGGGTTAGGGTTGTAAATGAGAACTTGTTCTCAACTACCTGGTTAAATAAAGGGTTAGGGTTGTAAATGAGAACTTGTTCTCAACTGGCCTACCTGGTTAAATAAAGGGTTAGGGTTGTAAATGAGAACTTGTTCTCAACTGGCCTACCTGGTTAAATAAAGGGTTAGGGTTGTAAATGATAACTTGTTCTCAACTGGCCGACCTGGTTAAATAAAGGGTTAGGGTTGTAAATGAGAACTTGTTCTCAACTGGCAACCTGGTTAAATAAAGGGTTAGGGTTGTAAATGAGAACTTGTTCTCAACTACCTGGTTAAATAAAGGGTTAGGGTTGTAAATGAGAACTTGTTCTCAACTGGCCTACCTGGTTAAATAAAGGGTTAGGGTTGTAAATGAGAACTTGTTCTCAACTGGCCGACCTGGTTAAATAAAGGGTTAGGGTTGTAAATGAGAACTTGTTCTCAACTGGCCACCTGGTTAAATAAAGGGTTAGGGTTGTAAATGAGAACTTGTTCTCAACTGGCAACCTGGTTAAATAAAGGGTTAGGGTTGTAAATGAGAACTTGTTCTCCACTACCTGGTTAAATAAAGGGTTAGGGTTGTAAATGAGAACTTGTTCTCAACTGGCCTACCTGGTTAAATAAAGGGTTAGGGTTGTAAATGAGAACTTGTTCTCAACTGGCCACCTGGTTAAATAAAGGGTTAGGGTTGTAAATGAGAACTTGTTCTCAACTGGCCGACCTGGTTAAATAAAGGGTTAGGGTTGTAAATGAGAACTTGTTCTCAACTGGCCGACCTGGTTAAATAAAGGGTTAGGGTTGTAAATGAGAACTTGTTCTCCACTACCTGGTTAAATAAAGGGTTAGGGTTGTAAATGAGAACTTGTTCTCAACTGGCCTACCTGGTTAAATAAAGGGTTAGGGTTGTAAATGAGAACTTGTTCTCAACTGGCCGACCTGGTTAAATAAAGGGTTAGGGTTGTAAATGAGAACTTGTTCTCAACTACCTGGTTAAATAAAGGGTTAGGGTTGTAAATGAGAACTTGTTCTCAACTGGCCTACCTGGTTAAATAAAGGGTTAGGGTTGTAAATGAGAACTTGTTCTCAACTGGCCTACCTGGTTAAATAAAGGGTTAGGGTTGTAAATGAGAACTTGTTCTCAACTGGCCTACCTGGTTAAATAAAGGGTTAGGGTTGTAAATGAGAACTTGTTCTCAACTGGCCTACCTGGTTAAATAAAGGGTTAGGGTTGTAAATGAGAACTTGTTCTCAACTACCTGGTTAAATAAAGGGTTAGGGTTGTAAATGAGAACTTGTTCTCAACTGGCCACCTGGTTAAATAAAGGGTTAGGGTTGTAATTGAGAACTTGTTCTCAACTACCTGGTTAAATAAAGGGTTAGGGTTGTAAATGAGAACTTGTTCTCAACTGGCCTACCTGGTTAAATAAAGGGTTAGGGTTGTAAATGAGAACTTGTTCTCAACTACCTGGTTAAATAAAGGGTTAGGGTTGTAAATGAGAACTTGTTCTCAACTGGCCGACCTGGTTAAATAAAGGGTTAGGGTTGTAAATGAGAACTTGTTCTCAACTGGCCTACCTGGTTAAATAAAGGGTTAGGGTTGTAAATGAGAACTTGTTCTCAACTGACCACCTGGTTAAATAAAGGGTTAGGGTTGTAAATGAGAACTTGTTCTCAACTGGCCACCTGGTTAAATAAAGGGTTAGGGTTGTAAATGAGAACTTGTTCTCAACTGGCCTACCTGGTTAAATAAAGGGTTAGGGTTGTAAATGAGAACTTGTTCTCAACTACCTGGTTAAATAAAGGGTTAGGGTTGTAAATGAGAACTTGTTCTCAACTGGCCGACCTGGTTAAATAAAGGGTTAGGGTTGTAAATGAGAACTTGTTCTCAACTGGCCTACCTGGTTAAATAAAGGGTTAGGGTTGTAAATGAGAACTTGTTCTCAACTACCTGGTTAAATAAAGGGTTAGGGTTGTAAATGAGAACTTGTTCTCAACTAGTCTACCTGGTTAAATAAAGGGTTAGGGTTGTAAATGAGAACTTGTTCTCAACTGGCCGACCTGGTTAAATAAAGGGTTAGGGTTGTAAATGAGAACTTGTTCTCAACTGGCCTACCTGGTTAAATAATGGGTTAGGGTTGTAAATGAGAACTTGTTCTCAACTGGCCTACCTGGTTAAATAAAGGGTTAGGGTTGTAAATGAGAACTTGTTCTCAACTGGCCACCTGGTTAAATAAAGGGTTAGGGTTGTAAATGAGAACTTGTTCTCAACTACCTGGTTAAATAAAGGGTTAGGGTTGTAAATGAGAACTTGCTCTCAACTGGCCTACCTGGTTAAATAAAGGGTTAGGGTTGTAAATGAGAACTTGTTCTCAACTGGCCTACCTGGTTAAATAAAGGGTTAGGGTTGTAAATGAGAACTTGTTCTCAACTAGTCTACCTGGTTAAATAAAGGGTTAGGGTTGTAAATGAGAACTTGTTCTCAACTAGTCTACCTGGTTAAATAATGGGTTAGGGTTGTAAATGAGAACTTGTTCTCAACTGGCCGACCTGGTTAAATAAAGGGTTAGGGTTGTAAATGAGAACTTGTTCTCAACTGGCCTACCTGGTTAAATAAAGGGTTAGGGTTGTAAATGAGAACTTGTTCTCAACTGGCCACCTGGTTAAATAAAGGGTTAGGGTTGTAAATGAGAACTTGTTCTCAACTGGCCACCTGGTTAAATAAAGGGTTAGGGTTGTAAATGAGAACTTGTTCTCAACTGGCCGACCTGGTTAAATAAAGGGTTAGGGTTGTAAATGAGAACTTGTTCTCAACTACCTGGTTAAATAAAGGGTTAGGGTTGTAAATGAGAACTTGTTCTCAACTGGCCAGCTGGTTAAATAAAGGGTTAGGGTTGTAAATGAGAACTTGTTCTCAACTACCTGGTTAAATAAAGGGTTAGGGTTGTAAATGAGAACTTGTTCTCAACTAGCCTACCTGGTTAAATAAAGGGTTAGGGTTGTAAATGAGAACTTGTTCTCAACTGGCCTACCTGGTTAAATAAAGGGTTAGGGTTGTAAATGAGAACTTGTTCTCAACTGGCCTACCTGGTTAAATAAAGGGTTAGGGTTGTAAATGAGAACTTGTTCTCCACTACCTGGTTAAATAAAGGGTTAGGGTTGTAAATGAGAACTTGTTCTCAACTACCTGGTTAAATAAAGGGTTAGGGTTGTAAATGAGAACTTGTTCTCAACTGGCCTACCTGGTTAAATAAAGGGTTAGGGTTGTAAATGAGAACTTGTTCTCAACTGGCCTACCTGGTTAAATAAAGGGTTAGGGTTGTAAATGAGAACTTGTTCTCAACTAGTCTACCTGGTTAAATAAAGGGTTAGGGTTGTAAATGAGAACTTGTTCTCAACTAGTCTACCTGGTTAAATAAAGGGTTAGGGTTGTAAATGAGAACTTGTTCTCAACTGGCCGACCTGGTTAAATAAAGGGTTAGGGTTGTAAATGAGAACTTGTTCTCAACTGGCCTACCTGGTTAAATAAAGGGTTAGGGTTGTAAATGAGAACTTGTTCTCAACTGGCCACCTGGTTAAATAAAGGGTTAGGGTTGTAAATGAGAACTTGTTCTCAACTGGCCTACCTGGTTAAATAAAGGGTTAGGGTTGTAAATGAGAACTTGTTCTCAACTGGCCTACCTGGTTAAATAAAGGGTTAGGGTTGTAAATGAGAACTTGTTCTCAACTGGCCACCTGGTTAAATAAAGGGTTAGGGTTGTAAATGAGAACTTGTTCTCAACTGGCCTACCTGGTTAAATAAAGGGTTAGGGTTGTAAATGAGAACTTGTTCTCAACTGGCCTACCTGGTTAAATAAAGGGTTAGGGTTGTAAATGAGAACTTGTTCTCAACTGGCCTACCTGGTTAAATAAAGGGTTAGGGTTGTAAATGAGAACTTGTTCTCAACTGGCCTACCTGGTTAAATAAAGGGTTAGGGTTGTAAATGAGAACTTGTTCTCAACTGGCCTACATGGTTAAATAAAGGGTTAGGGTTGTAAATGAGAACTTGTTCTCAACTGGCCTACCTGGTTAAATAAAGGGTTAGGGTTGTAAATGAGAACTTGTTCTCAACTGGCCTACCTGGTTAAATAAAGGGTTAGGGTTGTAAATGAGAACTTGTTCTCAACTGGCCACCTGGTTAAATAAAGGTGAAATAAAAAGAATAAGAAAATGTGGAGGATGCGGGCTGCAGGAGATATCTCAGATAGGGGGGAGTGAGGCCTAAGAGTGTTTTATAAATAAGCATCAACCAGTGGGTCTTGCGACGGGTATACAGAGATGACCAGTTTACAGAGGAGTATAGAGTGCAGTGATGTGTCCTATAAGGAGCATTGGTGGCAAATCTCATGGCCAATTGGTAAAGAGCATCCAGCCGCTCGAGAGCACCCTTACCTGACGATCTATAAATGATGTCTCTGTAATCTAGCATGGGTAGGATGGTCATCTGAATCAGGGTTAGTTTGGCAGCCGTGGTGAAAGAGGAGCGATTACGATAGTGGAAATCAAGTCTAGATTTAACTTTATCCTGCAACTTTGATATGCTGAGAGCAGGACAGTGCACCGTCTAGCCATACTCCCAAGTACTTGTATGAGTTGACTACCTCAAGCTCTAAACCCTCAGAGGCAGTTTTCACACCTGTGGGAAGAGGGGCATTTGTTTTGGACGTGTTTAGAACAAGATTAAGGGTAGAGAAAGCTTGTTGGACACGAAGAAAGTTTTGTTGTAGAGCATTTAACACGTATTCAGGATTGGTGGGTCCCCTTCGGGTAACTAACTCTAACTAGCTAACTGTTAGGTTCTTATTTTTCAGAGTAAATAACTCAAGGGCATTAGAGAAGCTTTAACCAAGTTTAATTCTTCCCAAAGGTTCTGTACAGCTGTAATTCAGACAACCCAACATTTCTCCCATCCAGATATATATATCCCACTTTAGACACTCCTCCTTCTCTCCAATCCTTACATCTAATGGTTTAACAGGAGAAGAGTAACAAGATACCAAACACTTATTACTCCCTTCAGGGAATTTGTTCTCACCTCCGGACCTCAACCCCTCCTTCACCTAATCCACAGATGTCCATCTGTCTCCCCTGTATCAACACGTTGCTCTCCTCTTGTCCACCCAACTCATTCCACAGCTATCTGTCTTTCTACAGAGACCCAGTCTCTTTCACTCCTTAATATATTATGCGTCTGATCTATCATGTTAATATCTCAATGTTCAAAATGTCGAATCCAACATAACATAGGCTAATGCGATTAGAATGAGGTTGTAAGGAATAAGAACATATTTTACCTTTATTTAACTACACAAGTCAGTTAAAAATAAATTCATATTTTCAATGACTGCCTAGGAACAGTGGGTTAAGTGCCTTGTTCAAGGGCAGAACGACAGATTTTTATCTTGTCAGCTCGGGATTCGATCTTGCAACCTTTCAGTTACAAGTCCAATGCTCTAACCACTAGGCTACCTGCCGCCTCTACGCTCTAACCACTAGGCTACCTGCCGCCCCTACACTCTAACCACTAGGCTACCTCCCGCACCATAGAGATATCTGATATTGGCAGAAAACTTAAATTCTTGTTAATCTAACTGCACTGTCCAATTTACAGTAGCCATTACAGTGAACAAAAACCATGCTATTGTCTGAGGAGAGTGCAGTTTTGAACATGAACAGTTATTAATTAACAAATTAAGCACATTTGGGCAGTCTTGATACAAAATTTTGAACAGAAATGCAATGGTTCATTGGATCAGACTAAAACTTTTCACATACACTGTTGCCATCTAGTGGCCAATATCTAAATTACACCTGGTCTGGAATAATACATTATGGCCTTTCTCTTGCATTTCAAAGATGATGGTACAAAAAAATAAAATGTTGTTTTTGTTTTTCTCTTTGTACTATCTTTTACCAGATCTATTGTGTTATATTCTCCTACATTCCTTTCACATTTCCACAAAATGTAAAGTGTTTCCTTTCAAATGGTACAAAGAATATGCATATCCTTGCTTCAGGGCCTGAGCTACAGGCAGTTAGATTTGGGTGAAAATGGAAAGGCAGTGATGCAACCAGTCAGGAAGCTCTCGATGGTGCAGCTGTAGAACCTTTTGAGGATCTGAGGACCCATTCCAAATCTTTTCAGTCTCCTGAGGGGGAATAAGTTTTGTCGTGCCCTCCTCATGAATGTATTGGTGTGCTTGGACCATGTTAGTTTGTTGGTGATGTGGACACCGAGGAACTTGAAGCTCTCGACCTGCTCCACTACAGTCCCTTCGATGAGAATGCGGGCGTGCTCCGTCCTCCTTTTCCTGTAGTCCACAATTATCTCCTTTTGTCTTGATCACGTTGAGGGAGATGTTGTTGCCCTGGTACCACACGGTCAGGTCTCTGACCTCCTCCCTACAGGCTGTCTCATCGTTGTCTGTGATCAGACCTACCACTGTTGTGTCATCAGCAAACTTAATGATGGTGTTGGATTCGTGCATGGCCGTGCAGTCATGAGTGAACCGGCAGTACTGGAGGGGACTGAGCACGCACCTCTGAGGGGCCCCGTGTTGAAGATCAACGTGGCAGATGTTTTGTTACCTACCCTCAACACCTGGAGGCGGCCCATCAGGAAGTCCAGGATCCAGTTGCAGAGGGAGGTGTTTAGTCCCAGGATCCTTAGCTTAGTGATGAGCTTTGAGAGTACTATGGTGTTGAATGCTGAGCTGTAGTCAATGAATAGCATTCTCACGTAGGTGTTCCTTTTGTCCAGGTGGGATAGGGCAGTGTGGAGTGCAATAGAGATTGCATCATCTGTGGATCTGTTTGGGTGGTATGCAAATTGGAGTGGGTGTAGGGTTTCTGGGATAATGGTGTTGATGTGAGCCATTACCAGCCTTTCAAAGCACTTCATGGCTACAGACGTGAGTGCTACGGGTCTGTAGTCATTTAGGCAGGTTGCCTTCGTGTTCTTGGGCACAGGGACTATGGTGGTCTGCTTGAAACATGTTGGTATTACAGACTCAATCAGGGACATGTTGAAAATGTCAGTGAAGACACCTGCCAGTTGGTCAGCACATGCCCGGGGCACACGTCCTGGTAATCCGTCTGGCCCCGCAGCCTTGTGAATGTTGACCTGTTTAAAGGTCTTACTCACGTCGGCTACGGAGAGCGTGATCACACAGTCGTCCGGAACAGCTGATGCTCTCATGCATGCCTCATTGTTGCTTGCCTCGAAGCGAGCATAGAAGTGATTTAGCTCGTCTGGTAGGCTCGTGTCACTGGACAGCTCGCGGCTGTGCTTCCCTTTTGTAGTCTGTAATAGTTTGCAAGCCCTGCCACATAAGACGAGCATCGGAGCTGGTGTAGTATGATTCAATCTTAGCCCTGTATTGACGCTTTGCTTGTTTGATGGTTCGTTGGAGGGCATAGCAGGATTTCTTATTAGCTTCCGGGTTAGAGTCCCGCTCCTTGAAAGCGGCAGCACTACCCTCCCATTGGTAGTTTAATCTTCCTCGTAGGTCGTCAATTTTATCTTTCAATGATTGCATGTTAGCTCGTAGAACGGAAGGCAGTGAGGGTTTATTCGATCGCCTACGAATTCTCAGAAGGCAGCCTGACCTCCCCCCTTTCTCCATCTTCTCTTCACGCAAATGACGGGGATTTGGGCCTGTTCTCGGGAAAGCAGTAGGGTGGTTTGTCCTTTAAAAGTTGCAGTGTACTGCGGCATGCAAGGTGCCGCAGAATTCTGTTATTTGTGCCAACCACTGGTACCATTAATGCTTGTTAGTGCTAATTTGACCACCAAAGGGCATTTTGAGAGGCATTTGATTGCCTTCAATAGTGGCTGTACTAAAGAATTTAAAACCTTTTTTTGTAAGAACATAGTATATGGGACTGATGCGAGGAAGGAGTAGGCTGTCCTTGTAAATAAGAATGTGTTCTTAACTGACTTGCCTAGATAAATAAAGGTTACACTAAGAGCATAATATAATGCAGGTCAACTAATGTTGAATACTTATCGTGACTATCGAGATTCCATTAACCAATCATATTAAATTGTGTTTAAGTTGACAGCTATTACAAATCAGCTGTCAGAAGCTGCATGACGAGCAGTTTATTTTGAGCCAATCAAAACTCAATTCTCGTAATCCCTCTCCTAACCTCACGTTATACACCAGTTGGCGCCAACATGCTGAAAAGAGCTAGAACGGAACGTGAATAGCTACCACCAGTCCATGGAAGAAAAACTGTGTTTCAAATCGTTGACAAGTTGTATAAAACTGAACTAAAAAGAGAGAACTGGATATTAACACTCACTGATATATACAAACGTGCTGTGAAGGTATTGAGGGAAAGATTGACGCCGGGATTTTGTCAGGTTTTTTGAGTATGGATTCAGTTCCACCAAGGATGGCGAGCCGCCCGAACCAAGGACATCGATAAGAAGATTTGCCTGCGAAAATGTATTTTCCTTGGAGAATGCTGAATTTGCCCTTCCATACTACAGTCTGGTAGGATTTTTCTTGCAAGACATCATTGTTGTGGGATTCAGTTCAAATTAAAATCTCATTGAAATATCAAGACCAGTCGCCATGCTTGTCTCAGAGCAGAGTGTAACGGTGCTAAAATAGTTGCTTCAAATCCTGTTGCTTCTAACTTCAATATGCTCTTTAAATTAATAAGACCTACACCACTTTCAACAGAACATTACTCAACACTAGTGAGACTCATGACGCCTACGGTAGGCCAGTATAACGAAAAATATGATGTGACTCTCTGCCAATAATTACATATAGAGAATTGGAGGACTGGAGGATTCTAAATTAAAACCAAAAGCTGCCTCAAAATAATCTTAACAAAATAAAATAATAAAAACCTTAGCGTAACAACAGTTTTAGTAAGTAATACTGAAGTCGTGCACAATTATCAACCACTGTATGTCCTTCACGTAGGGCTCGTCGGACTCGTTAAAGGAAAAAAAAGCTTCTGCTAGTTCGTGGTGAGTAATCGCTGTTCTGATTTCCAGAAGTTATTTTCGGTCTTAAGGGACGGTAGCAGCAACATTACAGTGGCTTGAGAAAGTATTCACCCCCATTGGCATTTTTCCTATTTTGTTGCCTTACAACCTGGAATTAAAATGTATTTTGGGGGGGTTTGTATAATTTTATTCGCACAACATGCCTACCATTTTGAAGATGCAAAATATTTTTTTATTGTGAAACGAACAAGAAATAAGACCACAAAACTGAAAACTTGAGCATGCATAACTATTCACCCCCCAAAGTCAATACTTTGTAGAGCCACCTTTTGCAGCAATTACAGCTGCAAGTCTCTTGGGGTATGATTCTATAAGCTTGGCACATCTAGCAACTGGGATTTTTGGCTAGTTATAGCCTAATGTTATCTAGCTAACATTGCACCTGGTTGGTTAGCTACCTGCAGATTCATGCGGGGTAGTAACGTCATGAGTTGGGATTATGGTTCATTGTTTAGCTAACTAGCTAGCAGACAGCAGTAATAATGAAGGCTAGACACCAGAAGAGACAACAGTAATAATGAAGGCTAGACACCAGAAGAGACAGCAGTAATAATGAAGGCTAGACACCAGAAGAGACAACAGTAATAATGAAGGCTAGACACCAGAAGAGACAACAGTAATAATGAAGGCTAGACACCAGAAGAGACAACAGTAATAATGAAGGCTAGACACCAGAAGAGACAGCAGTAATAATGAAGGCTAGACACCAGAAGAGACAACAGTAATAATGAAGGCTAGACACCAGAAGAGACAGCAGTAATAATGAAGGCTAGACACCAGAAGAGACAACAGTAATAATGAAGGCTAGACACCAGAAGAGACAACAGTAATAATGAAGGCTAGACACCAGAAGAGACAGCAGTAATAATGAAGGCTAGACACCAGAAGAGACAACAGTAATAATGAAGGCTAGACACCAGAAGAGACAACAGTAATAATGAAGGCTAGACACCAGAAGAGACAGCATTAATAATGAAGGCTAGACACCAGAAGAGACAGCATTAATAATGAAGGCTAGACACCAGAAGAGACAGCAGTAATAATGAAGGCTAGACACCAGAAGAGACAACAGTAATAATGAAGGCTAGACACCAGAAGAGACAGCAGTAATAATGAAGGCTAGACACCAGAAGAGACAACAGTAATAATGAAGGCTAGACACCAGAAGAGACAGCAGTAATAATGAAGGCTAGACACCAGAAGAGACAACAGTAATAATGAAGGCTAGACACCAGAAGAGACAGCAGTAATAATGAAGGCTAGACACCAGAAGAGACAACAGTAATAATGAAGGCTAGACACCAGAAGAGACAGCAGTAATAATGAAGGCTAGACACCAGAAGAGACAACAGTAATAATGAAGGCTAGACACCAGAAGAGACAGCAGTAATAATGAAGGCTAGACACCAGAAGAGACAGCAGTAATAATGAAGACTAGACACCAGAAGAGACAGCAGTAATAATGAAGGCTAGACACCAGAAGAGACAGCAGTAATAATGAAGGCTAGACACCAGAAGAGACAGCAGTAATAATGAAGGCTAGACACCAGAAGAGACAGCAGTAATAATGAAGGCTAGACACCAGAAGAGACAACAGTAATAATGAAGGCTAGACACCAGAAGAGACAACAGTAATAATGAAGGCTAGACACCAGAAGAGACAGCAGTAATAATGAAGGCTAGACACCAGAAGAGACAGCAGTAATAATGAAGGCTAGACACCAGAAGAGACAGCAGTAATAATGAAGGCTAGACACCAGAAGAGACAGCAGTAATAATGAAGGCTAGACACCAGAAGAGACAGCAGTAATAATGAAGGCTAGACACCAGAAGAGACAGCAGTAATAATGAAGGCTAGACACCAGAAGAGACAACAGTAATAATGAAGGCTAGACACCAGAAGAGACAGCAGTAATAATGAAGGCTAGACACCAGAAGAGACAGCAGTAATAATGAAGGCTAGACACCAGAAGAGACAGCAGTAATAATGAAGGCTAGACACCAGAAGAGACAACAGTAATAATGAAGGCTAGACACCAGAAGAGACAGCAGTAATAATGAAGGCTAGACACCAGAAGAGACAACAGTAATAATGAAGGCTAGACACCAGAAGAGACAGCAGTAATAATGAAGGCTAGACACCAGAAGAGACAGCAGTAATAATGAAGGCTAGACACCAGAAGAGACAGCAGTAATAATGAAGGCTAGACACCAGAAGAGACAGCAGTAATAATGAAGGCTAGACACCAGAAGAGACAGCAGTAATAATGAAGGCTAGACACCAGAAGAGACAACAGTAATAATGAAGGCTAGACACCAGAAGAGACAGCAGTAATAATGAAGGCTAGATACCAGAAGAGACAACAGTAATAATGAAGGCTAGACACCAGAAGAGACAACAGTAATAATGAAGGCTAGACACCAGAAGAGACAGCAGTAATAATGAAGGCTAGACACCAGAAGAGACAACAGTAATAATGAAGGCTAGACACCAGAAGAGACAGCAGTAATAATGAAGGCTAGACACCAGAAGAGACAACAGTAATAATGAAGGCTAGACACCAGAAGAGACAACAGTAATAATGAAGGCTAGACACCAGAAGAGACAACAGTAATAATGAAGGCTAGACACCAGAAGAGACAACAGTAATAATGAAGGCTAGACACCAGAAGAGACAGCAGTAATAATGAAGGCTAGACACCAGAAGAGACAGCAGTAATAATGAAGGCTAGACACCAGAAGAGACAGCAGTAATAATGAAGGCTAGACACCAGAAGAGACAACAGTAATAATGAAGGCTAGACACCAGAAGAGACAGCAGTAATAATGAAGGCTAGACACCAGAAGAGACAACAGTAATAATGAAGGCTAGACACCAGAAGAGACAGCAGTAATAATGAAGGCTAGACACCAGAAGAGACAACAGTAATAATGAAGGCTAGACACCAGAAGAGACAACAGTAATAATGAAGGCTAGACACCAGAAGAGACAGCAGTAATAATGAAGGCTAGACACCAGAAGAGACAGCAGTAATAATGAAGGCTAGACACCAGAAGAGACAACAGTAATAATGAAGGCTAGACACCAGAAGAGACAACAGTAATAATGAAGGCTAGACACCAGAAGAGACAGCAGTAATAATGAAGGCTAGACACCAGAAGAGACAACAGTAATAATGAAGGCTAGACACCAGAAGAGACAACAGTAATAATGAAGGCTAGACACCAGAAGAGACAGCAGTAATAATGAAGGCTAGACACCAGAAGAGACAGCAGTAATAATGAAGGCTAGACACCAGAAGAGACAACAGTAATAATGAAGGCTAGACACCAGAAGAGACAACAGTAATAATGAAGGCTAGACACCAGAAGAGACAGCAGTAATAATGAAGGCTAGACACCAGAAGAGACAACAGTAATAATGAAGGCTAGACACCAGAAGAGACAACAGTAATAATGAAGGCTAGACACCAGAAGAGACAGCAGTAATAATGAAGGCTAGACACCAGAAGAGACAGCAGTAATAATGAAGGCTAGACACCAGAAGAGACAGCAGTAATAATGAAGGCTAGACACCAGAAGAGACAGCAGTAATAATGAAGGCTAGACACCAGAAGAGACAGCAGTAATAATGAAGGCTAGACACCAGAAGAGACAACAGTAATAATGAAGGCTAGACACCAGAAGAGACAGCAGTAATAATGAAGGCTAGACACCAGAAGAGACAGCAGTAATAATGAAGGCTAGACACCAGAAGAGACAGCAGTAATAATGAAGGCTAGACACCAGAAGAGACAGCAGTAATAATGAAGGCTAGACACCAGAAGAGACAGCAGTAATAATGAAGGCTAGACACCAGAAGAGACAGCAGTAATAATGAAGGCTAGACACCAGAAGAGACAGCAGTAATAATGAAGGCTAGACACCAGAAGAGACAACAGTAATAATGAAGGCTAGACACCAGAAGAGACAGCAGTAATAATGAAGGCTAGACACCAGAAGAGACAACAGTAATAATGAAGGCTAGACACCAGAAGAGACAGCAGTAATAATGAAGGCTAGACACCAGAAGAGACAGCAGTAATAATGAAGGCTAGACACCAGAAGAGACAACAGTAATAATGAAGGCTAGACACCAGAAGAGACAGCAGTAATAATGAAGGCTAGACACCAGAAGAGACAACAGTAATAATGAAGGCTAGACACCAGAAGAGACAACAGTAATAATGAAGGCTAGACACCAGAAGAGACAGCAGTAATAATGAAGGCTAGACACCAGAAGAGACAACAGTAATAATGAAGGCTAGACACCAGAAGAGACAACAGTAATAATGAAGGCTAGATACCAGAAGAGACAGCAGTAATAATGAAGGCTAGACACCAGAAGAGACAGCAGTAATAATGAAGGCTAGACACCAGAAGAGACAGCAGTAATAATGAAGGCTAGACACCAGAAGAGACAACAGTAATAATGAAGGCTAGACACCAGAAGAGACAGCAGTAATAATGAAGGCTAGACACCAGAAGAGACAACAGTAATAATGAAGGCTAGACACCAGAAGAGACAGCAGTAATAATGAAGGCTAGACACCAGAAGAGACAGCAGTAATAATGAAGGCTAGACACCAGAAGAGACAACAGTAATAATGAAGGCTAGACACCAGAAGAGACAGCAGTAATAATGAAGGCTAGACACCAGAAGAGACAGCAGTAATAATGAAGGCTAGACACCAGAAGAGACAGCAGTAATAATGAAGGCTAGACACCAGAAGAGACAGCAGTAATAATGAAGGCTAGACACCAGAAGAGACAACCGTAATAATGAAGGCTAGACACCAGAAGAGACAGCAGTAATAATGAAGGCTAGACACCAGAAGAGACAGCAGTAATAATGAAGGCTAGACACCAGAAGAGACAGCAGTAATAATGAAGGCTAGACACCAGAAGAGACAACAGTAATAATGAAGGCTAGACACCAGAAGAGACAGCAGTAATAATGAAGGCTAGACACCAGAAGAGACAGCATTAATAATGAAGGCTAGACACCAGAAGAGACAACAGTAATAATGAAGGCTAGACACCAGAAGAGACAGCAGTAATAATGAAGGCTAGACACCAGAAGAGACAGCAGTAATAATGAAGGCTAGACACCAGAAGAGACAGCAGTAATAATGAAGGCTAGACACCAGAAGAGACAACAGTAATAATGAAGGCTAGACACCAGAAGAGACAACAGTAATAATGAAGGCTAGACACCAGAAGAGACAGCAGTAATAATGAAGGCTAGACACCAGAAGAGACAACAGTAATAATGAAGGCTAGACACCAGAAGAGACAACAGTAATAATGAAGGCTAGACACCAGAAGAGACAGCAGTAATAATGAAGGCTAGACACCAGAAGAGACAACAGTAATAATGAAGGCTAGACACCAGAAGAGACAACAGTAATAATGAAGGCTAGACACCAGAAGAGACAGCAGTAATAATGAAGGCTAGACACCAGAAGAGACAACAGTAATAATGAAGGCTAGACACCAGAAGAGACAGCATTAATAATGAAGGCTAGACACCAGAAGAGACAGCAGTAATAATGAAGGCTAGACACCAGAAGAGACAGCAGTAATAATGAAGGCTAGACACCAGAAGAGACAGCAGTAATAATGAAGGCTAGACACCAGAAGAGACAGCAGTAATAATGAAGGCTAGACACCAGAAGAGACAGCAGTAATAATGAAGGCTAGACACCAGAAGAGACAGCAGTAATAATGAAGGCTAGACACCAGAAGAGACAACAGTAATAATGAAGGCTAGACACCAGAAGAGACAACAGTAATAATGAAGGCTAGACACCAGAAGAGACAGCAGTAATAATGAAGGCTAGACACCAGAAGAGACAGCAGTAATAATGAAGGCTAGACACCAGAAGAGACAGCATTAATAATGAAGGCTAGACACCAGAAGAGACAACAGTAATAATGAAGGCTAGACACCAGAAGAGACAGCAGTAATAATGAAGGCTAGACACCAGAAGAGACAGCAGTAATAATGAAGGCTAGACACCAGAAGAGACAGCAGTAATAATGAAGGCTAGACACCAGAAGAGACAGCAGTAATAATGAAGGCTAGACACCAGAAGAGACAGCAGTAATAATGAAGGCTAGACACCAGAAGAGACAACAGTAATAATGAAGGCTAGACACCAGAAGAGACAACAGTAATAATGAAGGCTAGACACCAGAAGAGACAGCAGTAATAATGAAGGCTAGACACCAGAAGAGACAGCAGTAATAATGAAGGCTAGACACCAGAAGAGACAACAGTAATAATGAAGGCTAGACACCAGAAGAGACAACAGTAATAATGAAGGCTAGACACCAGAAGAGACAACAGTGATCAGAGCAGCATAGTATATTTATTCTTTCAGATTAAAGCCACAGAGATAACATTAAACAGCTGAGAGGAAGGTTTATTCTAAACAATATACTGTATATGCATGGTTGTAATAAAGCAAAGTTATTCAACTATAATGTGTTTTCATCATAGCTTGTAGATAATAGAGATACTGTTCTGATGCTGTAAGGGCTGCCCTCGTTTTGCAGTGCGCCAGCCGGGAGATAAAGAATCAGGACACTTCCGTCTTCAGTTACAGTAAAAGTCCCAATTCTGGATAAGAGAAGAAGAGAGGGGGAGAAGAGGAGGAGAGGAGTGGAGATGAGGAGGAGAGGAGTGGAGAGGAGGAGGAGAGGAGAAGAGAGGGGGAGAAGAGGAGGAGCGGAGAGGAGGAGAGGAGCGGAGAGGAGGAGGAGAGGAGAAGAAGAGGAGCGGAGAGGAGAAGAGAAGGGGAGAGGAGGAGAGGAGCGGAGAGGAGAGGGAGGAGAGATGCCTAATAATCTATATCAATTGATTTTGAAAATTATTAATTATGTCTGTGTGCGTGTTTGTTTGTGTGAGTGTTCGTGTGTCCACCTACATCAGTCATGACCTCGTTGGTAGCTGGCATGAGAGCGTGTGTCTCCTCAACGACGCTGCTGGGGAAATGTCCCAGTCTTGCCTCCTGTTCCCCGTAGTACGACCCCTGGACCTGGTAAACACACGCACACACGCACACACACACACACACGCACACACAGAGCAAATGTAAGTCTTCAGGTCTCAAGCTTACACATGAAACTGCTCTGTTACAATGTCTCAACATAATATATTACAGTCTGATAGCAGGCCATAGAACAACATAATATATTACAGTCTGATAGAAGACCATAGAACAACATAATATTTTGCAGTCTGATAGAAGACCATACAAACCAAATAAATATTACTATGTATAAATACTACTATATATAAATACTACTACAAATAAATAGAACTTTATATGAATACTACTATATATAAATACTACTATATACATAATTCTATAAAAATACTACTATATATAAGTACTACTATAAATAAATGCTACTTTATATGAATACTACTATATATAAATACTACTATATAAATAATACTATAAAAATACTACTATATATAAATAATACTGTATATAAATACTACTATATATAAATACTACTATACATTCACATCTCAAGAAGCACCAACACTTGCACACCACACACACACACACACACACACACACCCACACACAGATCCTTACGCTGCCAGCCCAGAACATGTTTCCTCGGTCCTTCAGCAAGGCGTAGACATAGACCACCTGACCCTGACGCAGAGAGATGAACCGGCAGTCTGCAGGGTAGTAGTCCTCCAAGGCACGCGCTATCAGGATGGGGTCTAACACAAATACACACACACACACACACACACACACACACACACACACACACACACACACACACACACACACACACACACACACACACACACACAGGTAGTACAATCAGTATATGATTGTAGTTGTTGAAGAAGCACAGTTATGGTAGAATTATATTAACTTACTATAGTAACAGTATGGATGACCACAGGTTTTAACTTTCCAACGTGCTCAGGCCTTGCGTCCCTGGCAGCAGCTTCGGTCCCTTTTCTGTACAAAGGGTACAGAAAAGGGAATCTCTCATTGAAATGCATATATTTTAGTACTGCTTTAAAAGGTTTAAAATACAATATATCAATATGCCTTGTCCATTGCTGTTCTGGTTAGTGATTATTGTCTTATTTCACTGTAGAGCCTCTAGCCCTGCTCAATATGCCTTAACAAACCCTTCAGTTCCACCTCCCACACATGCAGTGACGTCAGCTGGTTTAAATGTTTCTCGAGACAATATCTCTCTCATCATCACTCAATGCCTAGGTTTACCTCCACTGTACTCACATCCTACCATACATTTGTCTGTACATTATGCCTTGAATCTATGCTATCGTGCCCAGAAACCTGCTCCTTTTACTCTCTGTTCCGAACGTACTAGACGACCAGTTCGTATAGCCTTTAGCCGTACCCTTATCCTACTCCTCCTCTGTTCCTCTGGTGATGTAGAGGTTAATCCAGGCCCTGCATCCCCCAGCATCACACCCATTCCCCAGGTGCTCTCATTTGTTGACTTCTGTAACTGTAAAAGCCTTGGTTTCATGCATGTTAACATTAGAAGCCTCCTCCCTAACTTTGTTTTATTCACTGCTTTAGCACACTCTGCCAACCCGGATGTCCTTGCCGTGTCTGAATCCTGGTTTAGGAAGACCACCAAAAACCCTGAAATTACCATCCCCAACTATAACATTTTCCGACAAGATAGAACTGCCAAAGGGGGCGGAGTTGCAATCTACTGCAGAGATAGCCTGCAGAGTTCTGTCTTACTATCCAGGTCTGTACCCAAACAATTAGAGCTTCTACTTTAAAAAATCCACCGCTCCAGAAACAAGTTTCTCACCGTTGCCGCTTGCTATAGACCACCCTCTACCCCCAGCTGTGACCTGGACACCATATGTGAATTGATTGCTCCCCATCTATCTTCAGAGCTCGTGCTGCTAGGTGACCTAAACTGGGACATGCTTAATTAACACCCTGGCCATCCTACAATCTAAGCTTGATGCCCTCAATCTCACACAAATTATCAATGAACCTACCAGGTACAACCCCAAATCCGTAAACACAGGCAACCACATAGATATCATCCTGCCCAACTTGCCCTCCAAATACACCTCTGCTGTTTTCAACCAATATCTCAGCGATCACTGCCTCATTGTCTGCATCCGTAATGAGTCTGCGGTCAAACGACCAACACTCATCACTGTCAAACGCTCCCTAAAACACTTCAGCTAACAGGCCTTTCTAATCGACCTGGCCCGGGTATCCTGGAAGGATATTAACCTCATCCCGTCAGTAGAGGATGCCTGGTTATTCTTTAAAATTCCCTTCCTCACCATCTTAAATAAGCATGCCCCAATTCAAATAAATGTAGCACCAGGAACAGATATAGCCCTTGGTTCACTCCAGACCTGACTGCCCTTGACCAGCACAAAAACATCCTGTGGGCGGACTGCAATAGTATCGAATAGTCCCCACGATATGCAACTGTTCAGGGAAGTCAGGAACCAATACACGCAGTCAGTCAGGAAAGCAAAGGCTAGTTTTTCAAGCAAAAATTCACATCCTGTAGCTCTAACTCCAAAAAGTTTTGGGACACTGTAAAGTCCATGGAGAATAAGAGCACCTCCGCCCAGCTGCCCACTGCACTGAGGCTAGGTAACACGGTCACCACTGATAAATCGATGATAATCGAACATTTTAATAAGCATTTCTCAACGGCTGGCCATGCTCCGCCTCCCCCGCAGCTACTCGTCCAAGCCTCCCCAGCTTCTCCTTCACCCAAATCCAGACAGCAGATGTTCTGAAAGAGCTGCAAAACCTGGACCCGTATAAATCAGCTGGGCTAGACAATCTGGACCCTCTCTTTCTAAAACTATCCGCCGCCATTGTTGCAACCCCTATTACCAGCCTGTTCAACCTCTCTTTCGTATTGTCTGAGATCCCTAAAGATTGGAAAGTTGCCGCGGTCATCTCCCTCTTCAAAGGGGGTAACACCCTAGACCCAAACTGTTACAGACCTATATCCATCCTGCTCTGCCTATCTAAAGTCTTCGAAAGCCAAGTTAATAAACAGATCACTGACCATTTCGAATCCCACCGTACCTTCTCCGCTGTGCAATCCGGCTTCCGAGCCGGTCACGGGTGCACCTCAGCCACGCTCAAGGTACTAAACGATATCATAACCACCATTGATAAAAGACAGTACTGTGCAGCCATCTTCATCGACCTGGCCAAGGCTTTCGACTCTGTCAATCACCGTATTCTTATCGGCAGACTCAACAGCCTTGGTTTCTCTAATGACTGCCTCGCCTGGTTCACTAACTACTTCTCAGACAGAGTTCAGTGTGTCAAATCGGAGGGCATGTTGTCCGGACCTCTGGCAGTCTCTATGGGGGTACCACAGGATTAAATTCTCGGGCCGACTCTTTTCTCTGTATATATCAATGATGTCGCTCTTGCTGCGGGCGATTCCCTGATCCACCTCTACGCAGACGACACCATTCTGTATACTTCTGGCCCTTCCTTGGACACTGTGCTAACTAACCTCCAAACGAGCTTCAATGCAATACAACACTCCTTCCGTGGCCTCCAACTGCTCTTAAACGCTAGTAAAACCAAATGCAGGCTTTTCAACCGTTCGCTGCCCGCGCCCGCCCGCCCGACTAGCATCACCACCCTGGACGGTTCCGACCTAGAATATGTGGACAACTACAAATACCTAGGTGTCTGGCTAGACTGTACTCTCCTTCCAGACTCATATTAAACATATCCAATCCAAAATCAAATTTAGAATCGGCTTTCTATTTCGCAACAAAGCCTCCTTCACTCACGCCGCCAAACATACTCTAGTAAAACTGACTATCCTACCGATCCTCGACTTCGGTGATGTCATCTCCAAAATAGCTTCCAACACTCTACTCAGCAAACGGGATGCAGTCTACCACAGTGCCATCCGTTTTGTTACCAAATCACCTTATACCACCCACCACTGTGACCTGTATGCTCTAGTCGGCTGGCCCTCGCTACATACTCGTCGCCAGACCCACTGGCTCCAGGTCATCTATAAGTCCATGCTTGGTAAAGCTCCGCCTTATCTCAGTTCACTGGTCACGATAACAACACCCACCCGTAGCACACGTTCCACCAGGTATATCTCACTGGTCATCCCCAAAGCCAACACCTCCTTTGGCCGCCTTTCCTTCCAGTTCTCTACTGCCAGTGACTGGAACGAATTGCAAAAATCGCTGAAGTTGGAGACTTTTATTTCCTTCACCAACTTTAAACATCAACTATCTGAGCAGTTAACCGATCGCTGCAGCTGTACATAGTCCATCTGTAAATAGCCCACCCAATCTACCTACCTACCTCATCCCCATATTGTTTTTATTTTATCTACTTTTCTGCTCTTTTGCACACCAGTATCTCTACTTGCACATCATCATCTGCTCATTTATCACTCCAGTGTTAATCTGCTAAATTGTAATTATTCGCTCCAATGGCCAATTTATTGCCTACCTCCTCATGCCTTTTGCACACACTGTATATAGACTTTCTTTTTTCTACTGTGTCATTGACTTGTTTATTGTGTTATTGGCTTGTTTATTGTTTACTCCATGTGTAACTCTGTGTTGTTGTCTGTGTCACACTGCTATGCTTTATCTTGGCCAGGTCGCAGTTGTAAATGAGAACTTGTTCTCAACTGGCCACCTGGTTAAATAAAGGGTTAGGGTTGTAAATGAGAACTTGTTCTCAACTGGCCACCTGGTTAAATAAAGGGTTAGGGTTGTAAATGAGAACGTGTTCTCAACTGGCCTACCTGGTTAAATAAAGGTTATATAAAATACAAATAAAACAGTTGAAGTCGGAAGTGTTAGGATTTATGTTTATGCACTATAGCCTGCTAGCATATTGTTCAAAGATGAATATTGTTTTGTTACACACACACACACACACAATACAGATGTAGGTGTGTAAAGACTGACCAACATTGACTGACAGGCCATAAAAGCTGTGGTCAATCTGGAGAGGGGAGGGGTGCATCTCTCTAGGCCAACCAGGAGGTTAGAATACTGGACAATACCATATTAGGAACTGTTTCAGTGGAGAATCGACAGACACAAGATGGATCTAATCTACGCAACAACCAGATGCGGACATCTGAAAGAAGGGGACCAGTCTGAGTAACGGTGATAGGCTGGGCAAAGTCTAAACCGCGCTCAGCCTCTACTGTGATAGGCCAACAGACGCGTTGGAACTACGTCATCACGGTATTAGAACAGCTGTTTACGTACTTCCTGCCAGTTCCCTGCTTTACCCTGCGTGGTGATACAGTGAACCCGTATATACGAAAATTGCATTTGCCATTCATGGTTTGCGTTAATTAAACATAATTAAAGAAAGTTAGCAGACCTTGCTTTTTATTTATCCTGATACCGGATGTGTTACACGCAGCGTTCACAGAAGTTTACATAGACTTAGGTTGGAGTCATTAAAACTCGTTTTTCAACCACTCCACAAATGTCTTGTTAACAAATTATAGTTTTGGCAAGTCGTTTAGGACATCTACTTTGTGCATGACACAAGCCATTTTTCCAACAATTGTTTACAGACAGATTATTTCCCTTATAATTCACTGTGTCACAATTCCAGTGGGTCAGAAGTTTACATACACTAAGTTGACTGTGCCTTTAAACAGCTTGGAAAATTCCAGAAAATGATGTCATGGCTTTAGAAGCTTCTGATAGGCTAATTGACATCATTTGAGTCAATCGGAGGTGTACCTGTGGATGTATTTCAAGGCCTACCTTCAAACTCAGTGCCTCTTTGCTTGACAACATGGGAAAATCAAAAGAAATCAGCCAAGACCTCAGAAAAAAAATAGTAGACCTCGACAAGTCTGGTTCATCCTTTAAGCAATTTCCAAAAGCCTGAAGGTACCACGTTCATCTGTACAAACAATAGTACGGAAGTATAAACACCATGGGACCACGCAGCCGTCATACCGCTCAGAAAGGAGACGCATTCTGTCTCTTAGAGATGAACGTACTTTGGTGCAAAAAGTGCAAATCAATCCCAGAACAACAGCAAAGGACCTTGTGAAGATTCTGTAGGAAACATGTACAAAAGTATCTATATCCACAGTAAAACGAGTCCTATATCGACATAACCTGAAAGGCCACTCCGCAAGGAAGAAGCCACTGCTCCAAAACCGCCAGTAGTAGTAGTAGTAGTAACAGTAGGAGTAGAGGAATTACAGTCAGAGTATAGTAGTAATATTATAAGTCATAGTATTATAGTAGTAGTAGATTAGTAGGAGTAGTAGGAGTAGTAGTAGTCGTAGTTTAGTAGTAGTGCGTTAGTGAGTTAGTCATGTGCTCAGTGTGAAGCTGCTTTCATCTGTGAAGAGCACAGGGCGCCAGTGGCGAATTTGCCAATCTTGGTGTTCTCTGGCAAATGCCAAACGTCCTGCACGGTGTTGGGCTGTAAGCACAACCCCCACCTGTGGACGTCGGGCCCTTATACCACCCTCATGGAGTCTGTTTCTGACCGTTTGAGCAGACACACCGTGCAGGACGTTTGGCATTTGCCAGAGAACACCAAGATTGGCAAATTCGCCACTGGCGCCCTGTGCTCTTCACAGACGAAAGCAGGTTCACACTGAGCACATGTGACAGACGTGACAGAGTCTGGAGATGCCGTGGAGAACGTTCTGCTGCCTGCAACATCCCCCAGCATGACCGGTTTGGCGGTGGGTCAGTCATGGTGTGGGGTGGCATTTCTTTGTGGGGCCGCACAGCCCTCCATGTGCTCGCCAGAGGTAGCCTGACTGCCATTAGGTACCGAGATGAGATCCTCAGAGCCCTTGTGAGACCATATGCTGACACATGCACATTTGTGGCCTGCTGGAGGTCATTTTGCAGGGCTCTGGCAGTGCTCCTCCTGCTCAAAGGCGGAGGTAGCGGTCCTGCTGCTGGGTTGTTGCCCTCCTACGGCCTCCTCCACGTCTCCTGATGTACTGGCCTGTCTCCTGGTAGCGCCTCCATGCTCTGGACACTACGCTGACAGACACAGCAAACCTTCTTGCCACAGTTCGCATTGATGTGCCATCCTGGATGAGCTGCACTACCTGAGCCACTTGTGTGGGTTGTAGACTCCGTCTCATGCTACCACTAGAGTGAGAGCACCGCCAGCATTCAAAAGTGACCAAAACATCAGCCAGGAAGCATAGGAACTGAGAAGTGGTCTGTGGTCACCACCTGCAGAATCACTCCTTTATTGGGGGTGTCTTGCTAATTGCCTATAATTTCCACCTTTTGTCTATTCCATTTGCACAACAGCATGTGAAATTTATTGTCAATCAGTGTTGCTTCCTAAGTGGATAATTTGATTTCACAGAAGTGTGATTGACTTGGAGTTACATTGTGTTGTTTAAGTGTTCCCTTTATTTTTTTGAGCAGTGTATTTGTCAGTTCCCTGCTCTGATCCCTGCTGCTGCACTACTTGTTTTTTGTCTGTGTTACCTGTTTGCTGACGCTGTTCCTGTCTCGTTCCATGTCCGTTTCCTGTCTCGTTCCATGTCCGTTCTATATTAAATGTTTGACTCTCCGAACCTGCTTTGTCTCTCCAGCGTCATCCCATTTGACACTTTGCATACGGACTACAGTAACATTATAGCAGTATAGTATTAATAGTAGTATTAGTAGTAGTGGTAGTGGTGGTAGTATTAGTATAGTAGTAGTAGAAATAAAGTAGTATGGTAGCTGTAGTTGTAACTTTACTTACGGCTACTCACAAAATAGTTGTAGCATAGTAACAGTATAGTTGTAGTAGTACTGTAGATGTAGTATAGTAACAGTATAGTTTTAGTAGTACTGTAGATGTAGTATAGTAACAGTATAGTTGTAGTAGTACTGTAGATGTAGTATAGTAACAGTATAGTTGTAGTAGTACTGTAGATGTAGTATAGTAACAGTATAGTTTTAGTAGTACTGTAGATGTAGTATAGTAACAGTATAGATGTAGTAGTACTGTAGATGTAGTATAGTAACAGTATAGATGTAGTAGTACTGTAGATGTAGTATAGTAACAGTATAGATGTAGTAGTATTGTAGATGTAGTATAGTAACAGTATAGTTGTAGTAGTACTGTAGATGTAGTATAGTAACAGTATAGATGTAGTAGTACTGTAGATGTAGTATAGTAACAGTATAGATGTAGTAGTATTGTAGATGTAGTATAGTAACAGTATAGTTGTAGTAGTACTGTAGATGTAGTATAGTAACAGTATAGATGTAGTAGTATTGTAGATGTAGTATAGTAACAGTATAGATGTAGTAGTACTGTAGATGTAGTATAGTAACAGTATAGTTGTAGTAGTACTGTAGATGTAGTATAGTAACAGTATAGTTGTAGTAGTACTGTAAATGTAGTATAGTAACAGTATAGATGTAGTAGTACTGTAAATGTAGTATAGTAACAGTATAGTTGTAGTAGTACTGTAGATGTAGTATAGTAACAGTATAGTTGTAGTAGTATTGTAAATGTAGTATAGTAACAGTATAGTTGTAGTAGTACTGTAGATGTAGTATAGTAACAGTATAGTTGTAGTAGTACTGTAGATGTAGTATAGTAACAGTATAGTTGTAGTAGTACTGTAGATGTAGTATAGTAACAGTATAGTTGTAGTAGTACTGTAGATGTAGTATAGTAACAGTATAGTTGTAGTAGTACTGTAGATGTAGTATAGTAACAGTATAGATGTAGTAGTACTGTAAATGTAGTATAGTAACAGTATAGTTTTAGTAGTACTGTAGATGTAGTATAGTAACAGTATAGATGTAGTAGTACTGTAGATGTAGTATAGTAACAGTATAGATGTAGTAGTACTGTAGATGTAGTATAGTAACAGTATAGATGTAGTAGTACTGTAGATGTAGTATAGTAACAGTATAGTTGTAGTAGTACTGTAGATGTAGTATAGTAACAGTATAGTTTTAGTAATACTGTAGATGTAGTATAGTAACAGTATAGTTGTAGTAGTACTGTAGATGTAGTATAGTAACAGTATAGTTTTAGTAATACTGTAGATGTAGTATAGTAACAGTATAGATGTAGTAGTACTGTAGATGTAGTATAGTAACAGTATAGTTGTAGTAGTACTGTAGATGTAGTATAGTAACAGTATAGTTTTAGTAATACTGTAGATGTAGTATAGTAACAGTATAGATGTAGTAGTACTGTAGATATAGTATAGTAACAGTATAGATGTAGTAGTACTGTAGATGTAGTATAGTAACAGTATAGTTTTAGTAATACTGTAGATGTAGTATAGTAACAGTATAGATGTAGTAGTACTGTAGATATAGTATAGTAACAGTATAGATGTAGTAGTACTGTAGATGTAGTATAGTAACAGTATAGATGTAGTAGTATTGTAGATGTAGTATAGTAACAGTATAGATGTAGTAGTACTGTAGATGTAGTATAGTAACAGTATAGATGTAGTAGTACTGTAGATGTAGTATAGTAACAGTATAGTTGTAGTAGTACTGTAGATGTAGTATAGTAACAGTATAGATGTAGTAGTACTGTAGATGTAGTATAGTAACAGTATAGATGTAGTAGTACTGTAGATGTAGTATAGTAACAGTATAGATGTAGTAGTACTGTAGATGTAGTATAGTAACAGTATAGATGTAGTAGTACTGTAGATGTAGTATAGTAACAGTATAGATGTAGTAGTACTGTAGATGTAGTATAGTAACAGTATAGTTGTAGTAGTACTGTAGATGTAGTATAGTAACAGTATAGTTGTAGTAGTACTGTAAATGTAGTATAGTAACAGTATAGTTGTAGTAGTACTGTAGATGTAGTATAGTAACAGTATAGATGTAGTAGTACTGTAGATGTAGTATAGTAACAGTATAGTTGTAGTAGTACTGTGGCTGTATTTCTATCTGTACTCACGGCTACACTCAGCGTCGGCACACAGTTTCTTGTTGGAGAGTTTGGGCATCTGTCTTCCGGCCTGACAGACAGACACAACATACAAAAACACAATACCCCACACACACACTCCTCGAGCGGACATCTTTCTCTCCTTTACTCTGCTTCTCTCTCTCTGCTGCTCTGCTGTCTGAATAGAGGCTAAGAAGGGGAGGAAAACACACACACACAGCTCTGTTCAGGCCCACAGAAGCCCCCCCCCCTCCAGTCCCAGAGTAGCACACTCCACCCACTGTCTAGAAAGAGCACAAGATAGCTCTGTTCAGGGCCGCAGAAGACACACCTCTCATCACCCCCCCAGTCCCAGAGTAGCACACTCCACCCACTCTCTAGAAAGAGGACAGGACACACACACAGAGACACACACAGAGACACACACATTCTTCAATGCATTGCGAGTGAGTGTGTTACAGAGAGAGAGCAGCCCTGTCTGGAGGTCTGTGGTCAGACTGTTGCTGACTGCAGGGTGTCCCACGACCTCTAAGAGAAAACAAAACTTTACTTGTGAACAGTCTGAGCCCTACATCATGACACCACGTTGTTGACATACATGACTTTGTTTTCAGCTGACTTCACCATGGGCTTTGAATCCCCTCATTGTAAAATGGCTGCAGCCCTCGGGAATCGCCTCATTGTAATATTTTTATTTTTTATTTCACCTTTACCACCATTTCACCTTTACCAGGTAGGCTAGTTGAGACCAAGTTCTCATTTGCAACTACAACCTGGCCAAGATAAAGCAAAGCAATTCGACACACACAACAACACAGAGTTACACATTTAATAAACTTAAATAAACACATTTAAGTCCTCTCTAGGTTTCTTCCTAGGTTTTGGCCTTTCTAGGGAGTTTTTCCTAGCCACCGTGCTTCTACACCTGCATTGCTTGCTGTTTGGGGTTCTAGGCTGGGTTTCTGTACAGCACTTCGAGATATTAGCTGATGTACGAAGGGCTATATAAAATAAACTTGATTGATTGAATAAACAAAACATACAGTAGAACAAAAGAAAACAAAAAGTCTATATACAGTGAGTGCAAATGAGGTAAGATAAGGGAGTTAAGGCAATAAAATAGGCCATGGTGGCGAAGTAATTACAATATAGCAATTAAACACTGGAATGGTAGAAGTGCAGAAGATGAATGTGCAAGTAGAGATACTGGGGTGCGAAGGAGCAAGATAAATAAATAAATACAGTATGGGGATGAGGTAGGTAGATAGATGGGCTGTTTACAGATGGGCTATGTACAGGTGCAGTGATCTGTGAGCTGCTCTGACAGCTGGTGCTTACAACTAGTGAGGGAGATATGAGTCTCCAGCTTCAGTGATTTTTGCAGTTCGTTCCAGTCATTGGCAGCAGAGAACTGGAAGGAAAGACGACAAAAGGAGGAATTGGATTTGGGGGTGACCAGTGAGATATACCTGCTGGAGCGTGTGCTACGGGTGGGTGCTGCTATGGTGACCAGTGAGCTGAGATAAGGCGGGGCTTTACCTAGCAGAGACTTGTAGATAACCTGTAGCCAGTGGGTTTGGCGACGAGTATGAAGCGAGGGCCAACCAACGAGAGCATACAGGTCGCAATGGTGGGTAGTGTATGGGGCTTTGGTGAAAAAACGGATGGCACTGTGATAGACTGCATCCAGTTTGTTGAGTAGAGTGTTGGAGGCTATTTTATAGATGACATCACCGAAGTCGAGGATTGGTAGGATGGTCAGTTTTACGAGGGTATGTTTGGCAGCATGAGTGAAGGATGCTTTGTTGCGATATAGGAAGCCAATTCTAGATTTAATTTTGGATTGGAGATGCTTAATGTGAGTCTGGAAGGAGAGTTTACAGTCTAACCAGACACCTAGGTATTTGTAGTTGTCCACGTATTCTAAGTCAGAGCCGTCCAGAGTAGTGATGCTGGACGGGCGAGCAGGTGCGGGCAGTGATCGGTTGAAGAGCATGCATTTAGTTTTACTTGCGTTTAAGAGCAGTTGGAGGCCACGGAAGGAGAGTTGTATGGCATTGAAGCTCGTCTGGAGGTTTGTAAGCACAGTGTCCAAAGAGGGGCCAGAAGTATACAGAATGGTGTCGTCTGCGTAGAGGTGGATCAGAGAATCACCAGCAGCAAGAGCAACATCATTGATGTATACAGAGAAGAGAGTCGGCCCGAGGATTGAACCCTTTGGCACCCCCATAGAAACAGCCAGAGGTCCGGACAACAGGCCCTCCGATTTGACACACTGAACTCTATCAGAGAAGTAGTTGGTAAACCAGGCGAGGCATTCATTTGAGAAACCAAGGCTGTCGAGTCTGCCAATAAGAATGTGGTGATTGAAAGAGTCGAAAGCCTTGGCCAGGTCGATGAATACGGCTGCACTGTAATGTCTCTTATCGATGGCGGTTATGATGTCGTTTAGGACCTTGAGCGTGGCTGAGGTGCACCCATGACCAGCTCTGAAACCAGATTGCATAGCGGAGAAGGTACGGTGGGATTCGAAATGGTCGGTAATCTGTTTGTTTACTTGGCTTTTGAAGACATTAGAAAGACAGGGTAGGATAGATATAGGTCTGTAGCAGGAATCTCAGACGATACGAAAGAGAGGTTGAACAGGCTAGTAATAGGGGTGGCAACAATTTTGGCAGATCATTTTAGAAAGAGAGGGTCCATATTGTCTAGCCCAGCTGATTTGTAGGGGTCCAGATTTTGCAGCTCTTTCAGAACATCAGCTATCTGGATTTGGTTGAAGGAGAAATGGTGGGGGCTTTGGCGGGTTGCTGTGGAGGGTGTCGGGCAGTTGACCGGGGTAGGGGTAGCCAGGTGGAAAGCATGGCCAGCCGTAGAGAAATGCTTATTGAAATTCTCAATTATAGTGGATTTATCGGTGGTGACAGTGTTTTCTAACCTCAGAGCAGTGGGCAGCTGGGAGGAGGTGCTCTTATTCTCCATTGACTTTACAGTGTCCCAGAACTTGAGTTAGTACCACAGGATGCACATTTCTGTTTGAAAAAGCTAGCCTTAACTTTCCAAACTGCCTGTGTATATTTGTTCCTAACTTCCCTGAAAAGCTGCATATAACGGGGGCTATTCGATGCTAATGCAGAACGCCACAGGATGTTTTTGTGCTGGTCAAGGGCAGACAGGTCTGGAGTGAACCAACGACTATATCTATTCCTAGTTCTAAATGTTTTGAATGGGGCATGCTTATTTAAGATGGTGAGGAAGGCACTTTTAAAGAATAGCCAGGCATCATCTACTGACGGGATGAGGTCAATGTCATTCTAGGATACCCCGGCCAGGTCGAGTAGAAAGGCCTGCTCGCAGAAGTGTTTTAGGGAGCGTTTGACAGTGATGAGGGGTGGTCGTTTGGTCGCAGACCCATTACGGATGCAGGCAATGAGGCAGTGATCGCTGAGATCTTGATTGAAAACAGCAGAGGTGTATTTGGAGGGCGAGTTAGTTAAGATGACATCTATGAGGGTGCCCGTGTTTACGGATTTGGATTTGTACCTGGTAGGTTCATTGATAATTTGTGTGAGATTGAGGGCATCAAGCTTAGATTGTAGGATGGCCGGGGTGTTAAGCATGTCCCAGTTTAGGTCACCTAGTAGCACGAGCTCAGAAGATAGATGGGGGGCAATCAATTCACATATAGTATCGAGGGCACAGCTGGGGGCAGAGGGAGGTCTATAGCAAGCGGCAACAGTGAGAGACTTGTTTCTGGAAAGGTGCATTTTTAGAAGTAGAAGCTTGAATTGTTTGGGTACAGACTTGGATAGTAATACAGAAGGAACTCTGCAGGCTATCTTTGCAGTAGATTGCAACACCGCCCCCTTTGGCAGTTCTATCTTGGCGGAAAATGTTATAGTTAGCGATGGAGATTTCAGGGTTTTTGGTGGTTTTCCTAAGCCAGGATTCAGACACGGCTAAGACATCCGGGTTGGCAGAGTGTGCTAAAGCAGTGAGTAAAACAAACTTAGCGAGTAGGCTTCTAATGTTAACATGCATGAAACCAAGGCTTTTACGGTTACAGAAGTCAACAAATGAGAGCACCTGGGGAGTGGGAGTGGAGCTAGGCACTGCATGACCTGGATTAACCTCTACATCACCAGAGGAACAGAGGAGAAGTAGGATAAGGGTACGGCTAAATGCTATACGAACTGGCCATCTAGCACGTTCGGAACAGAGAGTAAAAGGAGCAGGTTTCTGGGCACGATAGCATAGATTCAAGGCATAGTGTACAGACAAAAGTAAGGTAGGATGTGAGTACATTGGAGGTAAACCTAGGCATTGAGTGATGATGAGAGAGATACACTGCTCAAAAAATAAAGGGAACACTAAAATAACACATCCTAGATCTGAATGAATGAAATATTCTTATTAAATACTTTTTTCTTTACATAGTTGAATGTGCTGACAACAAAATCACACAAAAATTACCAATGGAAATCAAATTTATCAACCCATGGAGGTCTGGATTTGGAGTCACACTCAAAATTAAAGTGGAAAACCACACTACAGGCTGATCCAACTGTGATGTAATGTCCTTAAAACAAGTCAAAATGAGGCTCAGTAGTGTGTGTGGCCTCCACGTGCCTGTATGACCTCCCTACAACGCCTGGGCATGCTCCTGATGAGGTGGCGGATGGTCTCCTGAGGGATCTCCTCCCAGACCTGGACTAAAGCATCCGCCAACTCCTGGACAGTCTGTGGTGCAACGTGGCGTTGGTGGATGGAGCGAGACATGATGTCCCAGATGTGCTCAATTGGATTCAGGTCTGGGGAACGGCCGGGCCAGTCCATAGCATCAATGCCTTCCTCTTGCAGGAACTGCTGACACACTCCAGCCACATGAGGTCTAGCATTGTCTTGCATTAGGAGGAACCAAGGGCCAACCGCACCAGCATATGGTCTCACAAGGGGTCTGAGGATCTCATCTCGGTACCTAATGGCAGTCAGGCTACCTCTGGCGAGCCCATGGAGGGCTGTGCGGTCCCCCAAAGAAATGCCACCCCACACCATGACTGACCCACCGCCAAACCGGTCATGCTGGAGGATGTTGCAGGCAGCAGAACGTTCTCCACGGCGTCTCCAGACTGTCACGTCTGTCACATGTGCTCAGTGTGGACCTGCTTTCATCTGTGAAGAGCACAGGGCGCCAGTGGCGAATTTGCCAATCTTGGTGTTCTCTGGCAAATGCCAAACGTCCTGCACGGTGTTGGGCTGTAAGCACAACCCCCACCTGTGGACGTCGGGCCCTCATACCACCCTCATGGAGTCTGTTTCTGACCGTTTGAGCAGACACATGCACATTTGTGGCCTGCTGGAGGTCATTTTGCAGGGCTCTGGCAGTGCTCCTCCTTGCACAAAGGCGGAGGTAGCGGTCCTGCTGCTGGGTTGTTGCCCTCCTACGGCCTCCTCCACGTCTCCTGATGTACTGGCTTGTCTCCTGGTAGCGCCTCCATGCTCTGGACACTACGCTGACAGACACAGCAAACCTTCTTGCCACAGCTCGCATTGATGTGCCATCCTGGATGAGCTGCACTACCTGAGCCACTTGTGTGGGTTGTAGACTCCGTCTCATGCTACCACTAGAGTGAAAGCACCGCCAGCATTCAAAAGTGACCAAAACATCAGCCAGGAAGCATAGGAACTGAGAAGTGGTCTGTGGTCACCACCTGCAGAACCACTCCTTTATTGGGGGTGTCTTGCTAATTGCCTATAATTTCCACCTGTTGTCTATTCCATTTGCACAACAGCATGTGAAATTTATTGTCAATCAGTGTTGCTTCCTAAGTGGACAGTTTGATTTCACAGAAGTGTGATTGACTTGGAGTTACATTGTGTTGTTTAAGTGTTCCCTTTATTTTTTTGAGCAGTGTATATTCTCTAGAGACGTTTAATCCAGGTGATGTCATCGCATATGTAGGAGGTGGAACAACATGTTTGGTTAAGGCATATTGAGCAGGGCTAGAGGCTCTACAGTGAAATAAGACAGTAACCACTAACCAGGACAGTAATGGACGAGGGATATTGATATTAGAGAGGCATGCGTAGCCAAGTGAACATATGGGTCCAGTGAGTGGTTGGGCTGACTGGGGACACGGCGATTCAGACAGTTAGCAGGCCAATGCTAACAAGCTAACAGTTAGTAGGCCGGGGCTAAACAAGCTAGCAGTTAGCAGACCGTGCAGTTAGCAGGGGCTAGCAGTTAGCAGACCGGGGCAGGCAAGCTAGCAGGTAGCAGATCGGGGCAGGCAAGCTAGCAGTTAGCAGACCGGGGCTAGCAAGTTAGCCTTTGGGGGACGTGATGGCGGTAAGTCTGTTTTTGCCTCTTCGTGCGGTGACGTCGATAGACCAGTAGTTGAATTAGTAGGGTTCCAAGTAGCTCTAGGTAGCTAGCAGGCCTAGCAAGTTAGCAGAATGGGCCTTCAGCGGGCGTCGCGCCTGAGGGGCCTGTTGGAATCCTCAGGCAGATTATGTCGGTATTCCAGTCGTAGAGGATCGGCGGGGTTCCGTGCCCCGTACCGGCAGTAGAAGGGGTCCGGATATTGTAGCCCAGGAGTGGGCTTCAGTGGTAGCACAGGAGCCCTGGCCGGGCTAGCTTCAGGCTAATTGGTGCTTGCTCCAGGATGGAAACGCTAGCCAGGAGTGGTCACCCGGGATTGCGGTTAGCTAGTTGCAAAGATCCAGATGAAAATGTTCAGAGTTTGCGGTAGGAATCCGGGGATATGGAGAGAAATAGGTCCGTTATGCTCTGGTTTGAGTCACGTTTGAACTGGCGAGAGCTTCCCGAGCTAAAGGTTAGCTGATGACCGCTAGCAATGGTTTGCTAACTGATAGCTGGTAGGTAGTTAGCTGGCTAGCTTTAGTTGAGGGATTCCAGATCCGAAGTCAATAGAAATACTTTAGAAAAAAGCAGATCCACGCCACATTGGGTGAGGCGGGTTGCAGGAGAGTTTTTAGCCCTCAGGAATCCCCTCATTGTAATATGGCTGCAGCCCTCAGCGATAGGAATACAATTTTCCTAACTCTTCATCATGGAAGTATGCAAGCACACACTTTGGGATAAGAGAGGAGAATAGGGACACAACTCCGCAACATGACAGTAACTCTGCAACAAGTCCAACTCAGCAACATGACAGTAACTCTGCAACGAGTCCATCTCAGCAACATGACAGTAACTCTGCAACGAGTCCAACTCAGCAACATGACAGTAACTCTGCAACGAGTCCATCTCAGCAACATGACAGTAACTCTGCAACGAGTCCATCTCAGCAACATGACAGTAACTCTGCAACGAGTCCAACTCAGCAACATGACAGTAACTCTGCAACGAGTCCATCTCAGCAACATGACAGTAACTCTGCAACGAGTCCATCTCAGCAACATGACAGTAACTCTGCAACGAGTCCAACTCAGCAACATGACAGTAACTCTGCAACGAGTCCAACTCAGCAACATGACAGTAACTCTGCAACGAGTCCAACTCAGCAACATGACAGTAACTCTGCAACGAGTCCATCTCAGCAACATGACAGTAACTCTGCAACGAGTCCATCTCAGCAACATGACAGTAACTCTGCAACGAGTCCATCTCAGCAACATGACAGTAACTCTGCAACGAGTCCATCTCAGCAACATGACAGTAACTCTGCAACGAGTCCAACTCAGCAACATGACAGTAACTCTGCAACGAGTCCATCTCAGCAACATGACAGTAACTCTGCAACGAGTCCATCTCAGCAACATGACAGTAACTCTGCAACGAGTCCAACTCAGCAACATGACAGTAACTCTGCAACGAGTCCAACTCAGCAACATGACAGTAACTCTGCAACGAGTCCATCTCAGCAACATGACAGTAACTCTGCAACGAGTCCAACTCAGCAACATGACAGTAACTCTGCAACGAGTCCATCTCAGCAACATGACAGTAACTCTGCAACGAGTCCAACTCAGCAACATGACAGTAACTCTGCAACGAGTCCATCTCAGCAACATGACAGTAACTCTGCAACGAGTCCATCTCAGCAACATGACAGTAACTCTGCAACGAGTCCATCTCAGCAACATGACAGTAACTCTGCAACGAGTCCATCTCAGCAACATGACAGTAACTCTGCAACGAGTCCATCTCAGCAACATGACAGTAACTCTGCAACGAGTCCAACTCAGCAACATGACAGTAACTCTGCAACGAGTCCAACTCAGCAACATGACAGTAACTCTGCAACGAGTCCATCTCAGCAACATGACAGTAACTCTGCAACGAGTCCAACTCAGCAACATGACAGTAACTCTGCAACGAGTCCATCTCAGCAACATGACAGTAACTCTGCAACGAGTCCAACTCAGCAACATGACAGTAACTCTGCAACGAGTCCATCTCAGCAACATGACAGTAACTCTGCAACGAGTCCAACTCAGCAACATGACAGTAACTCTGCAACGAGTCCATCTCAGCAACATGACAGTAACTCTGCAACGAGTCCAACTCAGCAACATGACAGTAACTCTGCAACGAGTCCAACTCAGCAACATGACAGTAACTCTGCAACGAGTCCATCTCAGCAACATGACAGTAACTCTGCAACGAGTCCAACTCAGCAACATGACAGTAACTCTGCAACGAGTCCAACTCAGCAACATGACAGTAACTCTGCAACGAGTCCAACTCAGCAACATTTTTGTCCAAACTTTTGACGAGTACTGTAAATAAATAATTTGATAAAAAGTATTTCCATGTGCTTACACGATTGATACCAAATCAAATCAAATGTATTTGGTCACATGCAGATGTTAATGCGAGTGTAGCGAAATGCTTGTGCTTCTAGTTCCGACCATGCAGTAATATCTAACAAGTAATCTAACAATTTCACAACAACTACCTTATACACACAAGTGTAAAGGAATGAATAAGAATATTTACATATAAATATATGGATGAGCGATGGCCGAACGGCATAGGCAGGATGCAGTAGATGGTATAGAGTATTAGTAAATACATATGAGATGAGTAATGTAGGGTATGTAAACATTATATAAAGTGGCATTGTTTAAAGTGACTAGTGATACATTTATTACATCCAATGTTTGTTTCTGTTGGCGCGATGTGTGAAGAAACTAGGTGGCTGTACCGACTCTGATAACTTATCCCGAGTGAGCGATGTTTCCGTGAAACAGAGATTGTTACAATCTCTGATGTCTCTCCGGAAGGCAACCCTTGCTCGGATTTCGTCTACCTTGTTGTCAAGAGACTGGACGTTGGCTAGTAGTATACTCGGGAGCGGTGGGCGATGTGCCCGTCTACGGAGCCGGACCTGAAGACTGTCTGTCCCTTCGGCGGCGCCGTTGTTTTGGGTCGCCTGCTGGGATCCGATCCATTGTCCTGGGTGGTGGACCAAACAGGATCCGCTTCAGGAAAGTCGTATTCCTGGTCGTAATGTTGGTAAGTTGACGTTGCTCTTATATCCAATAGTTCTTTCCGGCTGTATGTAATGAGACTTTCCTGGGGTAACAGTGTAAGAAATAATACATAAAAAAACTAAATACCACTGCCTATTCACCCCGCTATCATCCAGAAGGCGAGGTCAGTACAGGTGCATCAAAGCTGGGACCGGGAGACTGAAAAATAGCTTCTATCTCAAGGCCATCAGACTGTTAAACAGCCATCACTAACATTGAGTGGCTGCTGCCAACATACTGACTCAAATCTCTAGCAACTTTAATAATAAAAAATTGGATGTAATAAATGTATCACTGGTCACTGAAACAATGCCACTTTATATTATATATTATATAAAGTTTACATACCCTACATTACTCATCTCATATGTATATACTGTACTCTATACCATCTACTGCATCTTGCCTATGTGTAACGGATGTGAAATGGCTAGCTAGTTAGCGGGGTACGCGCTAGTAGCGTTTCAATCAGTTACGTCACTTGCCCTGAAACCTAGAAGTAGGGTTGCACCTTGCTCTGCAAGGGCCGCGGCTTTTGTGGAGCGATGGGTAACGATGCTTCGTGGGTGTCAGTTGTTGATGTGTGCAGAGGGTCCCTGGTTCGCGCCCGTATCGGGGCGAGGGGACGGTTTAAAGTTATACTGTTACATTGATGCTGTTGACCCGGATCACTGGTTGCTGCGGAAAAGGAGGAGGTTGAAAGGGGGGTGAGTGTAACGGATGTGAAATGGCTAGCTAGTTAGCGGGTACGCGCTACTAGCGTTTCAATCAGTTACGTCACTTGCCCTGAAACCTAGAAGTAGGGTTGCACCTTGCTCTGCAAGGGCCGCGGCTTTTGTGGAGCGATGGGTAACGATGCTTCGTGGGTGTCAGTTGTTGATGTGTGCAGAGGGTCCCTGGTTCGCGCCCGTGTCGGGGCGAGGGGACGGTTTAAAGTTATACTGTTACATATGCCCCATAGCCATCGCTCATCCATATATTTATATGTACATATTCTTATTCATTCCTTTATACTTGTGTGTATAAGGTGGTTGTTGTGAAATTGTTAGATTACTTGTTAGATATTACTGCATGGTCGGAAATAGAAGCACAAGCATTTCGCTACACCCGCATTAACATCTGCTAACCATGTGTATGTGACCAATAACATTTGATTTGATATTGTAATGAAATAACAGGGAGCAGGTCTCGAACCCTCGACCCTCTAGCCCGAGGTCCGGCGCGCTATCGACAGTGCCGCAAAAGCATGCTCGTGCGGCAGAGTCGATTTCCGCGATTATAAACCCAGGGTCGTTACAATATTATTGATTGTATTTTTTACATCAATTATAACAACAGCGAGTAGATGTTTAAACAGCTAGCTAAAAGGCCTACACGCTTCCAGGAACCAACACGCTAACGTTAACGTACAACAAAATTATTGGCCAGGGCGAATACAAATCACTTCCTGTATATAAGATAATAATGCAATACACATAACTGATTAACATAAAATAATAGTCTAGAATTATGCGAGCCGAAATACAGAAAATTCTAGATTATTGGTAATTTCTTATCTGATAATTTATCTCGCTTTCACTGAAAAATAGCTAACTGCGTCCAAATATGCAGTTATGTTTATTTGTACTAATAGCACAAACTCTGAGAGCATCTGTGCAAGCACAGGTGAATGGGCACCCAACATTTTTCTAAGTGCTCTCAACTGTCTCCACGTTCGCTCAACAATCCCACCTAGTTTTTGTTGAATTATGAGACGGAAATGACACCATAATATACATACCTCCTCGTGGCTTCCTGCTTAATTATAGCTTTCATGCATGTCCAGAACAGCACGCAGTCTACACTAGTTTACTTGCCATCACTAAACATGGCGGTGCCTTTTGCCCCAAAACACCATAATGAGGGCAAGGCGAGGCACGGGAGCGCCAGTAGTAGACATGGCGGCTAAGGGGGGTAAGCAAAGAACGCGACGAGTCAGTAGACAAGATGCTAATAACAGCGGGAATCTACTGAGCGAAACCCGGGTGCAGAGAGAGGAGAGGGCCGGAGAGGAGACCAAAACCCCCGACACACGGACTGAGTGAGTACAGTACCTTTTGCCGGTAGTGATAGCTAGCAACAGTTCCAGGGGATGCTATTGGGTCAATGCTAACTTAGCTAGCTAATGTTGGCTCACTGCACTGTCAGTGACAACCAACCCATCTGTTGCTAAACGTGAGTCTTGCTTGTGAAACACTGAGCGTGACAGGACGTGTTTTAAGTTAGTTGTATCAGCCAGTCTCGAAGCTAGTAAGCCACAATCAGTAGTTAGCTATCTTCATCTCTGTCACTCGTCTTCAATGTATTTATTCTGTCAGCCGCTGCTTCCGTCTACACTGAGTTTAGGTATAGCCAACCGACTCCTCTGACAAATACACTTTTCTTCTCTGACAGACACAGCTTCTACAGTTGGTCTTGTAACTCAGAGGTCAGTGTGTATTTATTTGTACCTGGAGTTTTACAGCTAGTCTAGTCTGAGACTAGTAGAGTGCATGTTAAGGTTGACGTTTTCCAAGTGACGCTCCACACTGCGCATGCTCCGTGTTATGAGCCCCTCTCATCTATATTAGCTGGAGCCCACAGAGATGATCATCAAATCAAATTAAATCGTATTAGTCACATGCGCCGAATACAACAGGTGTAGTAGACCTTACAGTGAAATGCTGAATACAACAGGTGTAGTAGACCTTACAGTGAAATGCTTACTTACGAGCCCCTAACCAACAATGCAGTTAAAAAAAAAATATGGATAAGAATTAGAGAGAAAAGTAACAAGTAATTAAAGAGCAGCAGTAAAATGACAATAGCGTCAATGTGCGGGGGCACCGGTTAGTTGAGGTAGTATGTACATGTAGGTATAGTTATTACAGTGACTATGTATAGATGACAAAAGAGAGTAGCAGTGGTGTAAAGAGGGGGAGGGGGGGGGGGGCAGCAATGTAAATAGTCTGGGTAGCCATTTGATTAGATGTTCAGTCTTATGGCTTGGGGGTAGAAGCTGTTTAGAAGCCTCTTTGACCTAGACGTGGCGCTCCGGTACCGCTTGCCATGCGGTAGCAGAGAGAACAGTCTATGACTAGGGTGGCTGGAGTATTTGACCATTTTTAGGGCCTTCCTCTGACACCTCATGGATGGCAGGAAGCTTAGCCCCAGTGATGTACTGGGCCGTTCGCACTTCCCTCTGTAGTGCCCTTGCGGTCAGAGGCCGAGCAGTTGCCATACCAGGCAGTGATGCAACCAGTCAGAATGCTCTCGATGGTGCAGCTGTAGAACCTTTGAGGATCTGAGGACCCATGCCAAATCTTTTCAGTCTCCTGAGAGGGAATAGGTTTTTTCGTGCCCTCTTCACGACTGTCTTGGTGTGCTTGGACCATGTTATTTGTATTTTTTATTATTATTATATATTTTTTTAGGGGTGGATCATTGTAATTATCTGCATCATTTTCTATCCCCCATATCTTTTTTTGATAAATATATATACACATATATGTACATACCCATACATATTTGTATTTATTTTATTTATTTCACCTTTATTTAATCGGCCATGTATGAATGTTTATGTATGTATATCACTACTCTGGACGGTTCTGACTTAGAATATGTGGACAACTACAAATACCTAGGTGTCTGGTTACACTGTAAACTCTCCTTTCAGACTCACATTAAGCATCTCCAATCCAAAATTAAATTGAGAATCGGCTTCCTATTTCGCATCAAAGCATCCTTCACTCATGCTGCCAAACATAACCTCGTAAAACTGACCATCCTACCGATCCTCGACTTCGGCGATGTCATTTACAAAATAGCCTGCAACATTCTACTCAAAAAATTGGATGCAGTCTATCACAGTGCCATCCGTTTTGTCACCAAAGCCCCATATACTACCCACCACTGCGACCTGTATGCTCTCGTTGGCTGGCCCTCGCTTCATACTCGTCGCCAAACCCACTGGCTCCAGGTCATCTACAAGTCTCTGCTAGGCAAAGCCCCGACTTATCTCAGCTCACTGGTCACCATAGCAGCACCCACCCGTAGCACACGCTCCAGCAGGTATATCTCTGGTCACCCTCAAAGCCAATTCTTCCTTTGGCCGCCTCTCCTTTCAGTTCTCTGCTGCCAGTGACTGGAACGAACTGCAAAAATCTCTGAAGCTGGAGACTCTTACCTCCCTCACTAGCTTTAAGCACCAGCTGTCAGAGCAGCTCACAGATCACTGCACCTGTACATAGCCCATCTGTAAATAGCCCATCCAATCTACCTCATCACCATACTGTATTTATTTATTTATCTTGCTCTTTTGCACCCCAGTATCTCTACTTGCACATTCATCTTCTGCACACCCTACCATTCCAGTGTTTAAATGCTATATTGTAATTACTTCGCCACCATGGCCTATTTATTGCCTTACCTCTCTTATCCTACCTCATTTGCACATGCTGTATATAGATTTTTCTACTGTAATATTGATTGTATGTTTGTTTATTCCATGTGTAACTCTGTGTTGTTGTATGTGTCAAACTGCTTTGCTTTATCTTGGCCAGGTCGCAGTTGCAAATGAGAACTTGTTCTCAACTGGCCTACCTGGTTAAATAAAGGTAAAATAACTCTACCAGTCCTAGTTAGGATATCATTCACAAAAATCATTTTTTAAACATTTCATCGAAAAATACATTTTTTAATCAATTAGTATATTTGAATTTAACCACAATATTTGTTGTATTATTTGTTCTGTCTTTACAGTTGGATTAAACTGAAATTGCAACCAACTTTCTAAGGCTTGTTTAAAAATTAACAATATTTTGGACATTATTTCCTTTTCAAACAACTAAAAGTGAGCAGTTGTAATCTGAGTAAAGGGAAAAAGGCCATTCTTGAACATGGGGTGAGACATTCGTACCAATTTACTAGAGAACCAGTTTGGATTTAAGTATAACTGTTGTATGACTGATGCCTTTAGTGAGAGGTCTAATGCTTTAATATTTAATAATTTCTGCCCTCCGAATTCATATTCGTTATATAAATAGCCCCTTTTAATGTTGTTCTGCTTCCAAATCAAATTGAATATTTTTGTTCATATAATTTAAATAGCTGGTCACTAGGTGTAGGCAAAACCATAAGCAAATAGATAAACTGTGATATGACTAAAGAGTTAATCAGGGTAATATTTCCACAAATAGACAGGTATTTTCCTTTCCATGCTAGCAACATCTTATCTATTTTTTTCTAACTTTCTATAAAAATGTATTGGAGTGAAATCATTTCTTTCTTTTGGGATTTGTTTACCGAGTATGTCCACACCCCCGTCAGACCATTTTTATTGGTAAACTACATGGTAATGTAAAATGTGTATTTTTTTTACACTTATCATAATTTGGTTTTAATCCAGAGAGGTTAGCAAAAGTATCTAGATCCTCTATTTGTGGTTTTAAAAGAGAACATGAATCGTCAGCGTACAATGACACCTTTGTTTTTAAGCCACAGATTTCTAATCCCTTAATAGTGTTCATCAAAAAGAAAGGAGGACCAAGGCACTCTTCATATAATTAATTAAAATGCCTTTATTAGTATGGCATGTTCAATAGAAACAAAGTTGTTTAAAAACCGACGCGTTTCGGCTGCATGGCCTTCGTCAGGGAGTACAGTACCATTAATAGTGTTGTTGGATCTAATTATAACCTCTCTGGTACAAGTGGGACGGTAGCGTCCCACCTAACCAACAGCCAGTGAAATTGCAGGGCGCCAAATTCAAAACAACAGAAATCTCATTAAAATTCCTCAAACATACAAGTATTATACACCATTTTAAAGATAAACTTCTCGTTAATCCAGCCACAGTGTCTGATTTCAAAAAGGCTTTACGGCGAAAGCACACCTTGCGATTATGTTAGGTCAGCACCTAGTCACAGAACCATTCAGCCATTTTCCAGCCAAGGAGTCACAAAAGTCAGAAATAGCGATTAAATTAATCACTAACCTTTGATCTTCATCAGATGGCACTCATAGGACTTCATGTTACACAATACATGTATATTTTGTTCGATAAAGTTCATATTTATATCCAAAAATCTCAGTTTACATTGGCGCGTTATGGTCAGAAATCTATTGTCTCAAACAAACATCCGGTGAAAGTGCAGAGAGCCACATCAAATTACAGAAATACTCATCATAAACATTGATAAAAGATACAAGTGTTAAACATACGAATAAAGATAAACTTCTCCTTAATGCAACCGCTGTGTCAGATTTCAAAAAGGCTTTACGGCGAAAGCACACTTTGCGATTATGTTAGGTCAACGCCTAGGTACAGAAACCCATACAGCCATTTTCCATCCAGGAAGAGGCCTCACAAAAGTCAGAAATAGCATTAAAATGAATCACTTACCTTTGATGATCTTCATCTGGTGGCACTCCCAGGTCTCCATGTTGGACAATAAAAATGTCCTCATTATTTGATCTTTAAAGGAAGCAAGTTTGGCAGCGATTGGGCGTTCATAACTCTGCCCTCTCTGTCCGAAGCGGTGTACACGTTCGAGTTGGATTTTGTCGAGAGCTTTGCGTGGAATCTGAAGCGCTGTAAGGAGGAACTCTCTAACTACAGATTCAGGAACTTCTCCTTCTTTCTCTTAGATACCTGTAAGTACCAGATTCTCTCTCATGGATCTAGTCTGAATGTCAAGTAAGGCTTCCCTCAGAACGGTGTTCTCCTTTTTAAGTTCATTCACTTCGGTTTCAATCATATTGACTGTCCCTTTTAGCTTGTGTTTCCTTCTCCAATGTCGCAGCTTTTTCATCACTCATCTCGAGGCCTTCAACTCTTTTATATCCTTACTGACTAGTTCAACTATACCCAGTTTGTCATTTATTGATTGAACAGATCGGTTTCGACCTTTACCATTCCCGGTGGTGAAAATATTAAATAGTCTGTGTCTGTACAAGAGTCACATTTTCGTTTTGAAATAGGTTCCCCTGTCTTACTCTCCGTCATGTTTGGGTGTTGCTTGTTTTCGTAATATTTGTAGATACATTTCTCTAGTCTTATGATCTGTTTTGTGTTGATATCCAGATTGAAGGTTATTACCCACCAGATTGTGTAGTGCTAATATTTAGTCTAATTTACCGATATTGAATATTAAGTTTTTATCTTGAGGTGCTCTACATAACAACTTCAGTCCTCCATCTTCCTTCCTGGTATTCTCACGCGCTGGTCTGTTAGTTGGTGATGTGGACACCAAGGAACGTGGAGCTCTCAACCTGCTCCACTGCAGCCCCGTCGATGAGAATGGGGGCATGCTCGGTCCTCTTTTTCCTGTAGTCCACAATCATCTCCTTTGTCTTGATCACGTTGAGAGAGAGGTTGTTGTCCTGGCACAACAAGGCCAGGTCTCTGACCTCCTCCCTATAGGCTGTCTCGTCGTTGTCGGTGATCAGGTCTACCACTGTTGTGTCGTCGGCAAATTTAATGATGGTGTTGGAGTCATGCCTGGCCGTGCAGTCATGAGTGAACAGGGAGTACAGGAGGGGACTGAGCACGCACCCCTGAGGGGCCCCTGTGTTGAGGATCAGCATGCCGGATGTGTTGTTACCTACCCTTACCACCTGGGCAGCCCATCAGGAAGTCCAGGATCCAGTTGCAGAGGGAGGTGTTTAGTCCCAGGGTCCTTAGATTATTATTATTATTATTATTGTTGATGAGCTTTGAGGGCACTATGGTGTTGAATGCTGAGCTGTAGTCAATGAATAACATTCTCACTTAGGTGTTCCTTTTGTCCACGTGGGAAAGAACCGTGTGGAGTGCAATAGAGATTGCGACGTCTGTGGATCTGTTGGGGCGGTATGGAAATTGGAGTGGGTCTAGGGTCTCTGGGATAATGGGGTTGATGTGAGCCATGACCAGCCTTTCAAAGCACTTCATGGTTACAGACGTGAGTGCTACAGGTCGGTAGGTTAAGGCAGGTTACCTTAGTGTTCTTGGGCACAGGCACTATGGTGGTCTGCTTAAAACAAGTTGGTATTGCGGACTTGGACAGGGAGAGGTTGGCAATGTCAGTGAAGACACTTGCCAGTTGGTCAGCGCATGCTCGCAGTACATGTCCTGGAAATCCGTTTGGCACTGCGGCCTTGTGATTGTTGACCTGTTTAAAGGTCTTACTCACATCGGCTGGGGAGAGTGTGATCACACAGTCTTCTGGAACAGCTGGTAACTCTCATGCATATTTCAGTGTTATTTGCCTTGAAGCGAGCATAGAAGTGGTTTAGCTCATCTCGTAGGCTCGTGTCACTGGGCGGCTCTCGGCTGTGCTTCCCTTTGTAGTCTATAATGGTTTGCAAGCCCTGCCACATCCGACGAGCGTCAGAGCCGGTGTAGTAGGATTTGATCTTAGTCCTGTATTGACTCTTTGCCTGTTTGATGGTTTGTCGGAGGGCTTAGTGGAAGTTCTTATAGGCTTCCGGTTTAGAGTCCCGCTCTTTGAAAGTGGCAGCTCTAGCCGTTAGCTCAGTGCGGATGCTGCCTGTAATCCATGGCTTCTGGTTGGGGTATGTACTAGAGGTCGACCGATTTTATGATTTTTCAACGCCGATACCGATTATTGGAGGACCAAAAAAGCCGATACCGATTAATCGGCCAATTTAAATAAAAATAAAAACTAAAATAAAAATGTATTTGTAATAATGACAATTACAACAATACTGAATGAACACTTATTTTAACTTAATAAAATACATCAATAAAATCAATTTAGCCTCAAATAAATAATGAAACATGTTCAATTTGGTTTAAATAATGCAAAAACAAAGTGTTGGAGAAGAAAGTAAAAGTGCAATATGTGCCATGTAAGAAAGCTAACGTTTTAAGTTCCTTGCTCAGAACATGAGAACATATGAAAGCTGGTGGTTCCTTTTAACATGAGTCTTCAATATTCCCAGGTAAGAAGTTTTCGGTTGTAGTTATTATAGGAATTATAGGACTATTTCTCTCTATACCATTTGTATTTCATTAATCTTTGACTGTTGGATGTTCTTATAGGCACTTTAGTATTGCCAGTGTAACAGTATAGCTTCCATCCCTCTCCTCGCTCCTCCCTGGGCTCGAACCAGGAACACATCGACAACAGACACCCTCGAAGCATCGTTACGCATCGCTCCACAAAATCCGCGGCCCTTGCAGAGCAAGGGGAACAACTACTTCGAGGTCTCATAGCGAGTGACGTAACCGATTGAAACGCTATTAGCGCACACCCCGCTAACTAGCTAGCCATTTCACATCGGTTACACCAGCCTAATCTCGGGATTTGATAGGCTTGAAGTCATAAACAGCTCAATGCTTGAAGCACAGCGAAGAGCTGCTGGCAAACGCACGAAAGTGCTGTTTGAATGAATGGCTTACGAGCCTGCTGCTGCCTACCACCGCTCAGTCAGACTGCTCTATCAAATTTCAAATCATTGACTTAATTATAACATAACACACAGAAATACGAGCCTTAGGTCATTAATATGGTCAAATCCGGAAACTATCATTTCGGGGAAAAAAAAGTTTATTCTTTCAGTGAAATACGGAACCGTTCCGGGTGGCATCCCTAAGTCTAAATATTTCTGTTCCATTGCGCAACCTTCAATGTTTTGTCATAATTACGTAAAATTCTGGCAAATTAGTTCGCAACGAGCCAGGTGGCCCAAACTGTTGCATATACCCTGACTCTGCGTGCAATGAACGCAAGAGAAGTGACACAATTTCCCTAGTTTAATATTGCCTGCTAACCTGGATTTCTTTGAACTAAATATGCAGGTTTAAAAAATATACTTTTGTGTATTGATTTTAAGAAAGGCATTGATGTTTATGGTTAGGTACACATTGGTTCAACGACAGTGCTTTTTTTCGCGAATGCGCTTGTTAAATCACCCGTTTGGCGAAGTAGGCTATGATTCAATGATACATTTAACAGGCACCGCATCGATTATATGCAACGCAGGACAAGCTAGATAAACTAGTAATATCATCAACCATGTGTAGTTAACTAGTGATTATTTTAAGATTGATTGTTTTTTATAAGATACGTTTAATGCTAGCTAGCACCTTAACTTGGCTCCTTGCGGCACTCGCATAACAGGTAGTCAGCCTGCCATGCAGTCTCCTCGTGGAGTGCAATGATCGGTGTCCAAAAATGCAGATTACCGATTGTTATGAAAACTTGAAATCGGCCCTAATTAATCGGCCATTCCTATTAATCCGTCAACCTCTAGTATGTACGTACAGTCACTGTGGGGACGACGTCATCGATGCACTTATTGATGAAGCCAATGACTGATGTGGTGTACTCCTCAATGCCATCGGAGGAATCCCGGAACATGTTGCAGTCTGTGCTAGCAAAACAGTCCTGTAGCTTAGCATCTGCTTCTAGTTACTGGTGCTTCCTGCTTTAATTTTTGCTTGTAAGCCGGAATCAGGAAGATAGAATTAAGATTTGCCAAATTTAGGGCAAGGGAGAGCTTTGTATGCGTCTCTGTGTGTGGAGTACAGGTGGTCCAGAGTTATTTTCCCTCTGGTTGCACATTTCCCTGCATTAAAGTCCCTGGCTATTAGGAGCGCCACCTGGGTGAGGGTTTTCTTGTTTGCTTTTGGCGGAATACAACCCATTCAATGCTGTCTTAGTGCCTCTGACTGTGGTGGTATGTAAACAGCTACGAGGAATAGAGATGAAAACTCTCTCGGTAGGCAGTGTGGTCTACAGCTTATCATGAGACACTCTACCTCAGGCGAGCAATAGCTCGAGACTTCCTTAGATATCGTGCACCAGCTGTTATTTACAAAAATACATTGTCCGCCGCCCCTTGTCTTAACAGACGCCGCTGTTCTATCCTGCCGGTACATCGTATAACAGCCAGCTAGCTGTATGTTGATATTGTTGTCGTTCAGCCACGACTCCGTGAAGCATAAGATGTTTGTTTTTTGAATGTCCCATTGGTAGTTTAATCTTCCGCTTAACTCGTCGATTTTATTTTCCAAAGATTGCACGTTTGCTAGCAGAATGGAGGGAAGTGGGTGTTTATTCGATCGCCTACGAATTCTCAGAAGGCAGCCCTCCCTTCGGCACCTCTTTCTCTGCCTCCTCTTCACGCAGATCACAGGGATTGGGGCCTGTTCCCGAGGAAGCAGTATATCCTTCCTCGGGTTCTGCTAGTCCGTGGTAATCGCTGTCCTGATGTCTGGAAGTTCGTTTCGGTCATAGGAGACGGTAGCGGAAACATTATGTACAAAAATAAGTTGCAAATAAACAAACAAAAAGACACGGCCGGAGGCACCTAAAACGTCTGCCTTCTTCTCCTGCTCCATCTTCTCCCGGTACGACACGTCTGTCTGTCTGTCTGTCTGTCTGTCTGTCTGTCTGTCTGTCTGTCTGTCTGTCTGTCTGTCTGTCTGTCTGTCTGTCTGTCTGTCTGTCTGTCTGTCGATACCTTTGCTGAGTCGCTGCTCTGTGGGTCTGGTGGAGGGTAGCTGTAGTAGGACTCACTCTCTCTCTGTCTGTGTCTCTGTCTGTGTCTCTGTCTGTCTGTCTGTGTGTCTGTGTGTCGATACCTTTGCTGAGTCGCTGCTCTGTGGGTCTGGTGGATGGTAGCTGCAGTAGGACTCACTCTCTCTCTGTCTGTGCGTGTGTGTAGGTGTGTCAGTAGAGGAGGCCAGGTGTGGGCTCCTGAAGGTTCCACGGCATTTAAATGTCTCCTGTCAGCCCGGTTCTGTGCAGCGTTGCTTAGCAACATCTCTGACTGTGACGAGACCTACAACTACTGGGAGCCGGTGAGTAATAATAATGCAATAATATTTATTTGGGTGATGCTTATATTTGTCCTGTTACTCACACGTGTGTAATGGAAATGTGTATTTTTGCATATCCCAACTCCCCATGAGACATTGTAGGCTGTCATTGTAAATAAGAATTTGTTCTTAACTGACTTTCCTAGTTAAAGGTAAAATATTTATATATTTTTAAAGTCACCCGCAGGGAGCGGGGTCACGGCCACCCTTGGAGCAATTAGGATTAAGTGCCTTGCTCAAGGGCACAGTGGCAGATGTTTTTCTTTTTCTTCATCTTGTTGGTTCTGGTATTCGAACCAGCAACCTTTCGGTTACTGGCCCAACCCTCTAACCTCAAAGCTACATGATGACATCAGTGCGCGACCAACACATGTTTTAAGTAGGCTTCGGCGGTATCTAGATTGTCATAACTTCATACCAGACTTGTGCCGTACTGGGATATTTGGTAATACCGGCACTGAACACAAGGGGCGCTGTTTTCAAACCTTTCTCTGTAGTCCAAATGCTTACAAGTACATGTACAATCCCATAGAGAATGCTAACTTAATGCTAACAATCACATTGCAAACATTTTATACGGTCTTTGACCTAAACTATACAAGTAACTCAAAAATGCTACGCACAGTTTGCTGCAAAAATCAAATATTAGACATCAAGGCTCTTGATCCTGGAAGGGATTCTCTTACCACTTAGCCTTATAACTCACTAGCTACTAAATTATCAAACCAAATGCACTGCGGAGCATTTACATTGCAGGTATCACATTTTTATGTCACATGCACAAGTACAATGAAATGCCTTTCTGGCAAGCTGTAACCCCAACGATGCAGTAATCAATAACAATGTAATACCAAAAATAACAAGGTAGAACAAAAACACAAGATATAAGAAGAACACGGCAAAGTAAGTAAGCATACTGTATACAGGGTCAGTTCAGTACCATATTTACAGATGGAGGTAGGAACTAATGGGGATCCATAATAAACCCCAGGAAGAGTAGCTGCTGCTTTGGCAGGAACTAATGAGGATCCATAATAAACCCCAGGAAGAGTAGCTGCTGCCTTGACAGGAACTAATGGGGATCCATAATAAACCCCAGGAAGAGTAGCTGCTGCCTTAACAGGAACTAATGGGGATCCATAATAAACCCCCAGGAAGAGTAGCTGCTGCCTTGGCAGGAACTAATGGGGATCCATAATAAACCCCAGGAAGAGTAGCTGCTGCTTTGGCAGGAACTAATGGGGATCCATAATAAACCCCAGGAAGAGTAGCTGCTGCTTTGGCAGGAACTAATGGGGATCCATAATAAACCCCAGGAAGAGTAGCAGCTGCTTTGGCAGGAACTAATGGGGATCCATAATAAACCCCAGGAAGAGTAGCAGCTGCCTTGGCAGGAACTAATGGGGATCCATAATAAACCCCAGGAAGAGTAGCTGCTGCCTTGGCAGGAACTAATGAGGATCCTTAATAAACCCCAGGAAGAGTAGCTGCTGCTTTGGCAGGAACTAATGGAGATCCATAATAAACCCCAGGAAGAGTAGCTGCTGCCTTGGCAGGAACTAATGGGGATCCATAATAAACCCCAGGAAGAGTAGCTGCTGCCTTGGCAGGAACTAATGGAGATCCATAATAAACCCCAGGAAGAGTAGCTGCTGCCTTGGCAGGAACTAACGGGGATCCATAATAAACCCCAGGAAGAGTAGCTGCTGCTTTGGCAGGAACTAATGGGGATCCATAATAAACCCCAGGAAGAGTAGCTGCTGCTTTGGCAGGAACTAATGGGGATCCATAATAAACCCCAGGAAGAGTAGCTGCTGCCTTGGCAGGAACTAATGAGGATCCTTAATAAACCCCAGGAAGAGTAGCTGCTGCTTTGGCAGGAACTAATGGGGATCCATGATAAACCCCAGGAAGAGTAGCTGCTGCCTTGGCAGGAACTAATGGGAATCCACTATAAATATGAATACAAATAGAAACCTTTACCCCAGTCTGAGGTTCTGAGTGCATCGGAGCAGGTTTTCATCAAGGATCTCTCTGCACTTTGTTCCGTTCATCTTTCCCTCGATCCTGACTAGTCTCCCAGTCCCTGCCACTGAAAAACATCCCCACAGCATGATGCTGCCACCACCATGCTTCACCATAAGGATGGTGCCAGGTTTCCTCCAGACATGATGCTTGGCATTCAAGCCAAAGAGTTCAATCTTGGTTTCATCAGACCAGAGAATCTTGTTTCTCATGGTCAGAGAGTCCTTTAGGTGCTTTTTGGCAAATTCCAAGTGGGCTGTTGTGCCTTTTACTGAGGAGTGGCTTCCGTCTGGCCACTCTACCATAAAGGCCTGATTGGTGGAGTTCTTCAGATGGTTGTCCTTCTGGAAGGTTCTCCCATCTCCACAGAGGAACACTGGAGCTGTCAGAGTGACCATTGGGTTCTTGGTCACATCCTTGACCAAGGCCCGATTGCTCAGTTTGGCTGGGCAGCCAGCTCAAGGAAGAGCCTTGGTGGTTCCAAACTTCATCCACTTATATAGACAGGTGGGTATATTTCCAAATCATGTCCAATCAATTGAATTTACCACAGGTGGACTCCAATCAAGTTGTAGAAACATCTCAAGGATGATCAATGGAAACCGGATGCACCTGAACTCAATTTCGAGTCTCATTGTAAAGGGTCTGAATACTTATGTAAATAAGGTATTTCTGTTTTTTATTTTTAATACATTTGCTAAAATTTCTCAACCTGTTTTCGCTTTGTTATTATGGGGTATTGTGTGTGTGGATTGTTGAGGGGGAAAAAATAATTTATTCAATTTTAGAATAAGGCTGTAACGTAACAAAAGTCAATGGGTCTGATTGCTTCCCCGAATGCACTGTAACTTAAAAGCATGTGTGCCATGTATTGGGGTGCACAATCGTGTATTGACTTATTAAACCAATAGAAGTATAAAATGTCTTAAAATGTATTTTTAACCCCACAGGCATTCAGTGCAGAGACCTTAAACCCGGTGTAGTGTGTGCTCTCCGTCTGGTCTTGGTCAGTACCCACGCTGCAGCATTCTGTAGGGTTTACAGTACAGAGACCTTATAACCGGTGTAGTGTGTGCTCTCCGTCTGGTCTTGGTCAGTACCCACGCTGCAGCATTCTGTAGGGTTTACAGTACAGAGACCTTATAACCGGTGTAGTGTGTGCTCTCCGTCTGGTCTTGGTCAGTACCCACGCTGCAGCATTCTGTAGGGTTTACAGTACAGAGACCTTATAACCGGTGTAGTGTGTGCTCTCCGTCTGGTCTTGGTCAGTACCCACGCTGCAGCATTCTGTAGGGTTTACAGTACAGAGACCTTATAACCGGTGTAGTGTGTGCTCTCCGTCTGGTCTTGGTCAGTACCCACGCTGCAGCATTCTGTAGGGTTTACAGTACAGAGACCTTATAACCGGTGTAGTGTGTGCTCTCCGTCTGGTCTTGGTCAGTACCCACGCTGCAGCATTCTGTAGGGTTTACAGTACAGAGACCTTATAACCGGTGTAGTGTGTGCTCTCCGTCTGGTCTTGGTCAGTACCCACGCTGCAGCATTCTGTAGGGTTTACAGTACAGAGACCTTATAACCGGTGTAATGTGTTCTCTCCGTCTGGTCTTGGTCAGTACCCACGCTGCAGCATTCAGTAGGGTTTGCATTTAACCAATGGCTTTCTTGGGTAGACCAGACAGGAGAGCATTACAGTAGTCAAGCCTGCTTGTAATAAAAGCATGGATGAGTCTCTGTATCAGCCTGAGAGAGAAACGGCCACACCGTGGCAATGTTCCTCAGGTGGTAAAAAGCTGTTGTGGTCACATTCCTGATGTGTGATTCCAAACTGAGTTCAGAATCTTAAATAACAGCTAGGCTTTTACCTCGTATCTATATTTCCCATGAATTATGATGTGTTAGATTCTCTCTGTGCTTTGACTCCAATAAGTACCTCGGTCTTGTCTTGATTTAGCTGGAAGAAGTTGTGAGCCATCCAACTATTTCAAATCACTAATACAGTCTAATAATTTATCTGTGGAGCTAAAATACTCTGGTGGCAGAACAAAAAATCACGGTGCTTTCTGATAACGCTGCCAAGGGGTAACATACGCTCTATTTAGCCACTTTAGTTGTGATATAAACCTTATCAAAACAGTTAGGCCTATGGGCTAGGCCACGTGTGATTATGATTTGAATACTTTGCAAAAAAAAAGCGTGCTGTTTCTTGCCTTAGACTCCACACGCTGGGCATCATTCACAAGTGATAATACATCATTCACAGGTCATAATGTTGTCACCCATCAGACTATTCTTCATTTCATCTTGTCTGTACATATACCAAAGTAATATATGTGTGAAACTAGTTCTGATTTAGAATGGGCCATTATAATTCACCTGTTGGAACAGGAACTTCTCTGTGGATGTGTTGAAGAATAAGAGTGTCAACTCGAAGGTCCTAAGACATAATAGCTGGATGCCTCCTCTGTCATAGCAGATGTATTCAGCCGTCCACCTACTCTCGGTACTCCGTCTTGCAGAATTGGACCCAACCTGTAGGTGTGACTACTTCTCTTCACGTGTTAATACATTTTTTGGGATAAACTGAGAAGCTTTTGAATGGTTTTATTTTTTTCGGTCTCTCTGCTTTTTACATAGACTACTGTGGTTGCATCTTTATAGAAGGCTGTGCCACCACAGGTATTTCAGAGACTGTGATCTAACAGGGAAAGCTGTGGTGTATTCACTTGGAATCAAACGTAGAGGGAACCACCTACATTTGTCCAGTAGAAAACCTTGTTCTCTCTCCCTCACTCATTTGATAATGTAATTTCCTGTCCTGTAGATGCACTTCCTGTTGTATGGCTATGGGATGCAGACGTGGGAGTATTCCCCGCTTAACGCCATCCGTTCCTACGGTTACCTGTGGCTGCACGCCCTCCCCGCCTCACTACACTCTCACATCCTACAGACCAACAAGGTAACACAGACACACACACACAGTATTGTATAACTAACCCTGTGGGGGGGGACACAATTCATTTGCATTCCCTTAACCCTAACCCGAAAACCTATCCCTAGCTCCTAAAACGAACCCTAGCTTCTAATACTAACCCTAGCTCCTAAAACTAACCCTAGCTCTTAACCCTATAACTAACCCTAGCTCCTAAAACTAACCCTATACCTAATTCTGACCCCAACCCTAGCTCCTAAAACTAACCCTAGCTCCTAAAACTAACCCTAGCTCCTAGCTCCTAACCCTAGCTCCTAAAACTAACCCTAGCTCCTAACCCTAGCTCCTAAAACGAACCCTAGCTCCAAACCCTAGCTCTTAGCTCCTAAACTTTAGTTCCTAAAACTAGCTCCTAACCCTGTACCTAATTCTAACCTTAACACTAAACCCCCTAGAAATAGCATTTGACCTCGTAGGGACTAACAAAATGTCCCCAGTTAGTCAAATGTTTGTTCGTTTACTATTCTTGTGGGGACTTCTGGTTTTCAAGTATAGTTAAACACATCCACACACACATCCACACACACACACAGAGTTGTGGTTATGTGATGTTTATGTGGTTGTGAGGTTGGGATGTTGAGGTTGTGACGTTGTGTTTTAGGTGCTGGTGTTTTACTTTGTGCGCTGTGTCCTGGCCTTCTCCTGCTGCATCTGTGAACTCTACTTCTACAAGTCAGTATCTGTCCCTCCTCGTGTGTGTGTGTGTGTGTGTCAGTCTCTTATTTTGAATGCACACCGATTTCTATCTTTAGTGTAAGGTAGGTGTGTGTGTGTGTGTGTGTGTGTGTGTGTTGCAGGGCGGTGTGTAAGAAGTTTGGGCTGCATGTGGGTCGTCTGATGCTGGCCTTCCTCCTCCTGAGCTCTGGAATGTTCTGCTCCTCAGCAGGTGGGTGCTACTCCTCTCCCTCCCTCCCCTCCATCTCTCTTCCTCCCTCCTTCCCTTTCTCCATCTCTCACTCCTCTTCCCTCCATCTCTCTCCCTCTCCTCTGTCTCTCCCTCTCTGCCTGTCACAAATACAATTTTATTTTATTTGATTGGCTTGGGCTAGTGTAAGAGTGGGGTTTGGGCCTGTTTGCCTGCTCACGGTCTGGGCGTATGTGTGACTTTCATGTTGAGGCCCTCTTTGCGGGAGTGGGGGGCATGGGGAGGGCAGGAGTGGCATAGGTCTGATCTGAGGGGGCCTAAATGGGGTGTGGGCATGGTCGACTAGCCGGCACCTCTCCTAAACAGGTGTTCTACTCCGCTAGCCGGCACCTCGCCTAAATAGGTGTTCCACTCCGCTAGCCGGCACCTCGCCTAAACAGGTGTTCCACTCTGCTAGCCGGCACCTCGCCTAAATAGGTGTTCCACTCCGCTAACCGCCACCTCGCCTAAACAGGTGTTCCACTCCGCTAGCCAGCACCTCGCCTAAACAGGTGTTCCACTCCTCTAGCCAGCACCTCGCCTAAACAGGTGTTCCACTCCTCTAGCCAGCACCTCGCCTAAATAGGTGTTCCACTCCTCTAGCCAGCACCTCGCCTAAACAGGTGTTCCACTCTGCTAGCCGGCACCTCGCCTAAATAGGTGTTCCACTCTGCTAGCCGCCACCTCGCCTAAATAGGTGTTCCACTCCGCTAACCGCCACCTCGCCTAAACAGGTGTTCCACTCCGCTAGCCGGCACCTCGCCCATACAGGTGTTCCACTCCGCTAGCCGGCATCTCTCCTAAACAGGTGTTCCACTCCGCTAGCTGGCACCTCGCCTAAATAGGTGTTCCACTCCGCTAGCCGGCACCTCGCCTAAACAGGTGTTCCACTCCTCTAGCCGGCACCTCGCCTAAATAGGTGTTCCACTCCGCTAGCCGGCACCTCGCCTAAACAGGTGTTCCACTCCGCTAGCCGGCACCTCGCCTAAATAGGTGTTCCACTCCGCTAACCGCCACCTCGCCTAAACAGGTGTTCCACTCCTCTAACCGGCACCTCGCCTAAACAGGTGTTCCACTCCGCTAGCCGCCACCTCGCCTAAACAGGTGTTCCACTCCGCTAGCCGGCACCTCTCCTAAATAGGTGTTCCACTCCGCTAGCCGGCACCTCGCCTAAACAGGTGTTCCACTCCGCTAGCCGGCACCTCGCCTAAACAGGTGTTCCACTCCGCTAGCCGGCACCTCGCCTAAACAGGTGTTCCACTCCGCTAGCCGGCACCTCGCCTAAACAGGTGTTCCACTCCGCTAGCCGGCACCTCGCCTAAACAGGTGTTCCACTCCGCTAGCCGGCACCTCTCCTAAACAGGTGTTCCACTCCGCTAGCCGGCACCTCGCCTAAACAGGTGTCCCACTCCGCTAGCCGGCACCTCGCCTAAATAGGTGTTCCACTCCGCTAGCCGGCACCTCGCCTAAACAGGTGTTCCACTCCGCTAGCCGGCACCTCTCCTAAACAGGTGTTCCACTCCGCTAGCCGGCACCTCGCCCAAACAGGTGTTCCACTCCGCTAGCCTGCACCTCGCCCATACAGGTGTTCCACTCCGCTAGCCTGCACCTCGCCCATACAGGTGTTCCACTCCGCTAGCCTGCACCTCGCCCATACAGGTGTTCCACTCCGCTAGCCGGCACCTCGCCTAAATAGGTGTTCCACTCCGCTAGCCTGCACCTCGCCCATACAGGTGTTCCACTCCGCTAGCCTGCACCTCGCCTAAACAGGTGTTCCACTCCTCTAGCCGGCACCTCGCCTAAACAGGTGTTCTACTCCTCTAACCGGCACCTCGCCTAAACAGGTGTTTCACTCCGCTAGCCTGCACCTCGCCCATACAGGTGTTCCACTCCGCTAGCCGGCACCTCGCCTAAACAGGTGTTCCACTCCGCTAGCCGGCACCTCGCCTAAACAGGTGTTCCACTCCGCTAGCCGGCACCTCGCCTAAATAGGTGTTCTACTCTGCTAGCCGGCACCTCGCCTAAATAGGTGTTCCACTCCGCTAGCCGGCACCTCGCCTAAACAGGTGTTCCACTCCTCTAACCGGCACCTCGCCTAAATAGGTGTTCCACTCTGCTAGCCGGCACCTCGCCTAAATAGGTGTTCCACTCCGCTAGCCGGCACCTCGCCTAAACAGGTGTTCCACTCCGCTAGCCGGCACCTCGCCTAAATAGGTGTTCCACTCCTCTAACCGGCACCTCGCCTAAATAGGTGTTCCACTCTGCTAGCCGGCACCTCGCCTAAACAGGTGTTCCACTCTGCTAGCCGGCACCTCGCCTAAACAGGTGTTCCACTCCGCTAGCCGGCACCTCGCCTAAACAGGTGTTCCACTCCGCTAGCCGGCACCTCGCCTAAATAGGTGTTCCACTCCTCTAACCGGCACCTCGCCTAAATAGGTGTTCCACTCTGCTACCCGGCACCTCGCCTAAATAGGTGTTCCACTCCGCTAGCCGGCACCTCGCCTAAACAGGTGTTCCACTCCTCTAACCGGCACCTCACCTAAATAGGTGTTCCACTCTGCTAGCCGGCACCTCGCCTAAATAGGTGTTCCACTCCGCTAGCCGGCACCTCGCCTAAACAGGTGTTCCACTCCGCTAGCCGGCACCTCGCCTAAATAGGTGTGCGTTTATTTCGGCTCTAGCAGGGTGGAGAGATCACCACTTGTGCGTTGGGGAAAATAGAATAAGCTTTTTCAATCACTCCCTTGAGTGCTGTGTTCTCAGGTCGTTTGTGCCTATGTGTATTGTTATGTGGCTGGGTGACCCTAGGTCTAGGGAGCTGGGTGTTTGGACACCAGAGTGTGTGTGGGGAAAAGTTTATTTTCTTGTATATATTTCCCGTTTGAGTCCATAAGGAGTGCAATCTGTGGCTTGTGTATGCCCTCAGTGGGTTTGGGGGGGTTGTCAGGGTGCCGGACGGGGGGTTCTCAGAGGGGGTGGGATCCCCTGGGCTTGGGGTTCTTCATTTCTCTGTCCTGCTGTGGTGTCGAGGCTATGGTCAGGGTCTGGGGTGGACTGTTCTGCTGTGGTTTAGAGGCTATGGTCAGGGTCTGAGGTGGGCTGTTCTGCTGTGGTGTAGAGGCTATGGTCAGGGTCTGAGGTGGACTGTTCTGCTGTGATGTTGAGGCTATGGTCAGGGTCTGGGTTGGACTGTTCTGCTGTGGTGTTGAGGCTATGGTCAGGGTCTGGTGTGGACTGTTCTGCTGTGATGTGGAGGCTATGGTCAGGGTCTGGGGTGGACTGTTCTGCTGTGGTGTGGAGGCTATGGTCAGGGTCTGAGGTGGACTGTTCTGCTGTGGTGTCGAGGCTATGGTCAGGGTCTGGGTTGGACTGTTCTGCTGTGATGTCGAGGCTATGGTCAGGGTCTGGTGTGGACTGTTCTGCTGTGATGTGGAGGCTATGGTCAGGGTCTGGTGTGGACTGTTCTGCTGTGGTGTGGAGGCTATGGTCAGGGTCTGAGGTGGACTGTTCTGCTGTGGTTTAGAGGCTATGGTCAGGGTCTGGGTTGGACTGTTCTGCTGTGGTGTTGAGGCTATGGTCAGGGTCTGGGGTGGACTGTTCTGCTGTGGTGTTGAGGCTATGGTCAGGGTCTGAGGTGGACTGTTCTGCTGTGATGTTGAGGCTATGGTCAGGGTCTGGTGTGGACTGTTCTGCTGTGGTGTCGACACTATGGTCAGGGTCTGGGTTGGACTGTTCTGCTGTGATGTCGAGGCTATGGTCAGGGTCTGGGGTGGACTGTTCTGCTGTGATGTCGAGGCTATGGTCAGGGTCTGGGGTGGACTGTTCTGCTGTGATGTTGAGGCTATGGTCAGGGTCTGGGGTGGACTGTTCTGCTGTGATGTGGAGGCTATGGTCAGGGTCTGGGGTGGACTGTTCTGCTGTGATGTGGAGGCTATGGTCAGGGTCTGGGGTGGACTGTTCTGCTGTGATGTTGAGGCTATGGTCAGGGTCTGGGGTGGACTGTTCTGCTGTGGTGTCGAGGCTATGGTCAGGGTCTGGTGTGGACTGTTCTGCTGTGATGTCGAGGCTATGGTCAGGGTCTGGGGTGGACTGTTCTGCTGTGATGTTGAGGCTATGGTCAGGGTCTGGGTGGACTGTTCTGCTGTGGTGTCGACACTATGGTCAGGGTCTGGGTGGACTGTTCTGCTGTGGTGTCGACACTATGGTCAGGGTCTGGGTGGACTGTTCTGCTGTGGTGTCGACACTATGGTCAGGGTCTGAGGTGGACTGTTCTGCTGTGATGTCGAGGCTATGGTCAGGGTCTGGGTGGACTGTTCTGCTGTGGTGTCGACACTATGGTCAGGGTCTGGGTGGACTGTTCTGCTGTGGTGTCGACACTATGGTCAGGGTCTGGTGTGGACTGTTCTGCTGTGGTGTCGACACTATGGTCAGGGTCTGGGTGGACTGTTCTGCTGTGGTGTCGACACTATGGTCAGGGTCTGAGGTGGGTTGTTCTGCTGTGGTGTCGACACTATGGTCAGGGTCTGGGGTGGACTGTTCTGCTGTGGTGTCGACACTATGGTCAGGGTCTGGGTGGACTGTTCTGCTGTGGTGTCGACACTATGGTCAGGGTCTGGGGTGGACTGTTCTGCTGTGGTGTCGACACTATGGTCAGGGTCTGGGGTGGACTGTTCTGCTGTGGTGTCGACGCTATGGTCAGGGTCTGGTGTGGACTGTTCTGCTGTGGTGTCGACGCTATGGTCAGGGTCTGGTGTGGACTGTTCTGCTGTGGTGTCGACGCTATGGTCAGGGTCTGGGTGGACTGTTCTGCTGTGGTGTCGACACTATGGTCAGGGTCTGGGTGGACTGTTCTGCTGTGGTGTCGACACTATGGTCAGGGTCTGGGTGGACTGTTCTGCTGTGGTGTCGACACTATGGTCAGGGTCTGGTGTGGACTGTTCTGCTGTGGTGTCGACACTATGGTCAGGGTCTGGGTGGACTGTTCTGCTGTGGTGTCGACACTATGGTCAGGGTCTGAGGTGGGTTGTTCTGCTGTGGTGTCGACACTATGGTCAGGGTCTGGGGTGGACTGTTCTGCTGTGGTGTCGACACTATGGTCAGGGTCTGGGTGGACTGTTCTGCTGTGGTGTCGACACTATGGTCAGGGTCTGGGTGGACTGTTCTGCTGTGGTGTCGACACTATGGTCAGGGTCTGAGGTGGGTTGTTCTGCTGGCTTCTCTGCGGGGGCGTCCACCTCTCCAATGGATTGTTTTCTGTTGATGTTGTCTCACCACATTCCAGAGTGCAGATGTCTCTCTCCACCTGCAGCTCTCCGGGTCTGGTTGAATGGGTGTTGTTCTGCTGGACTGTTGTCCGGGTCTGGTTGAGGGGGTGTTGTTGTGCTGGACTGTTGTCTGGTTGAGGGGGTGTTGTTGAGCTGGACTGTTGTCTGGTTGAGGGGGTGTTGTTGTGCTGGACTGTTGTCCGGGTCTGGTTGAGGGGGTGTTGTTGTGCTGGACTGTTGTCTGGGTCTGGTTGAGGGGGTGTTGTTGTGCTGGACTGTTGTCTGGTTGAGGGGGTGTTGTTGAGCTGGACTGTTGTCTGGTTGAGGGGGTGTTGTTGTGCTGGACTGTTGTCTGGTTGAGGGGGTGTTGTTGAGCTGGACTGTTGTCTGGTTGAGGGGGTGTTGTTGAGCTGGACTGTTGTCCGGGTCTGGTTGAATGGGTGTTGTTCTGCTGGACTGTTGTCCGGGTCTGGTTGAGGGGGTGTTGTTGTGCTGGACTGTTGTCTGGTTGAGGGGGTGTTGTTGAGCTGGACTGTTGTCTGGTTGAGGGGGTGTTGTTGTGCTGGACTGTTGTCCGGGTCTGGTTGAGGGGGTGTTGTTGTGCTGGACTGTTGTCTGGGTCTGGTTGAGGGGGTGTTGTTGTGCTGGACTGTTGTCTGGTTGAGGGGGTGTTGTTGAGCTGGACTGTTGTCTGGTTGAGGGGGTGTTGTTGTGCTGGACTGTTGTCTGGTTGAGGGGGTGTTGTTGAGCTGGACTGTTGTCTGGTTGAGGGGGTGTTGTTGAGCTGGACTGTTGTCCGGGTCTGGTTGAGGGGGTGTTGTTGAGCTGGACTGTTGTCTGGTTGAGGGGGTGTTGTTGAGCTGGACTGTTGTCTGGTTGAGGGGGTGTTGTTGTGCTGGACTGTTGTCCGGGTCTGGTTGGGGGGGTGTTGTTGTGCTGGACTGTTGTCTGGGTCTGGTTGAGGGGGTGTTGTTGTGCTGGACTGTTGTCCGGGTCTGGTTGAGGGCGTGTTGTTGAGCTGACTGGAGTGTGTTCACCTGCAGCTCTCCGGGTCTGGTTGAGGGGGTGTTGTTGAGCTGGACTGTTGTCCGGGTCTGGTTGAGGGGGTGTTGTTGTGCTGGACTGTTGTCCGGGTCTGGTTGAGGGCGTGTTGTTGAGCTGACTGGAGTGTGTTCACCTGCAGCTCTCCGGGTCTGGTTGAGGGGGTGTTGTTGTGCTGGACTGTTGTCCGGGTCTGGTTGAGGGGGTGTTGTTGAGCTGGACTGTTGTCTGGGTCTGGTTGAGGGGGTGTTGTTGTGCTGGACTGTTGTCCGGGTCTGGTTGAGGGCGTGTTGTTGAGCTGACTGGAGTGTGTTCACCTGCAGCTCTCCGGGTCTGGTTGAGGGGGTGTTGTTGAGCTGGACTGTTGTCCGGGTCTGGTTGAGGGGGTGTTGTTGAGCTGGACTGTTGTCCGGGTCTGGTTGAGGGGGTGTTGTTGAGCTGGACTGTTGTCTGGTTGAGGGGGTGTTGTTGAGCTGGACTGTTGTCTGGTTGAGGGGGTGTTGTTGAGCTGGACTGTTGTCTGGTTGAGGGGGTGTTGTTGAGCTTGACTGTTGTCTGGTTGAGGGGGTGTTGTTGTGCTGGACTGTTGTCTGGGTCTGGTTGAAGGGGTGTTGTTGAGCTGGACTGTTGTCCGGGTCTGGTTGAGGGGGTGTTGTTGAGCTGGACTGTTGTCTGGTTGAGGGGGTGTTGTTGTGCTGGACTGTTGTCTGGGTCTGGTTGAAGGGGTGTTGTTGAGCTGGACTGTTGTCCGGGTCTGGTTGAGGGGGTGTTGTTGAGCTGGACTGTTGTCTGGTTGAGGGGGTGTTGTTGAGCTGGACTGTTGTCTGGTTGAGGGGGTGTTGTTGAGCTGGACTGTTGTCTGGGTCTGGTTGAGGGGGTGTTGTTGTGCTGGACTGTTGTCTGGTTGAGGGGGTGTTGTTGAGCTGGACTGTTGTCTGGTTGAGGGGGTGTTGTTGAGCTGGACTCTTGTCTGGTTGAGGGGGTGTTGTTGAGCTGGACTGTTGTCTGGTTGAGGGGGTGTTGTTGAGCTGGACTGTTGTCTGGGTCTGGTTGAGGGGGTGGTGTTGTGCTGGACTGTTGTCTGGGTCTGGTTGAAGGGGTGTTGTTGTGCTGGACTGTTGTCTGGTTGAGGGGGTGTAGTTGTGCTGGACTGTTGTCTGGTTGAGGGGGTGTTGTTGAGCTGGACTGTTGTCTGGGTCTGGTTGAGGGGGTGTTGTTGTGCTGGACTGTTGTCTGGGTCTGGTTGAAGGGGTGTTGTTGAGCTGGACTGTTGTCTGGGTCTGGTTGAGGGGGTGTTGTTGTGCTGGACTGTTGTCTGGTTGAGGGGGTGTTGTTGTGCTGGACTGTTGTCTGGTTGAGGGGGTGTTGTTGAGCTGGACTGTTGTCTGGGTCTGGTTGAGGGGGTGTTGTTGTGCTGGACTGTTGTCTGGTTGAGGGGGTGTTGTTGTGCTGGACTGTTGTCTGGTTGAGGGGGTGTTGTTGAGCTGGACTGTTGTCTGGTTGAGGGGGTGTTGTTGAGCTGGACTGTTGTCTGGGTCTGGTTGAGGGGGTGTTGTTGTGCTGGACTGTTGTCTGGGTCTGGTTGAAGGGGTGTTGTTGAGCTGGACTGTTGTCTGGTTGAGGGGGTGTTGTTGTGCTGGACTGTTGTCCGGGTCTGGTTGAGGGGGTGTTGTTGTGTTGACTGGAGTGTGTTCACCTGCTGTTCCAGCTCCACCTGCCTTACCTCCAGCTGGGTGAATTTATCCTTCATTTCAATGGGGGAGTAGTACTCTGTGCTGGGAGCTTTGACACCTCTCACTTCACACGTCAGTGGAATTGAAGTTGGAGCCGTATCTGTCCTGTCTTAGCTTTGTAGCCTTAATTTAACTCAGTCCTTGTAAAATAGATTATTGTAATTTATTTTTCTTCTTGGCTTTAAAAGTAGCTCCATACTTAATATTACTCACTCAGTTCCAGGTTGGGTGCTATTTTCAGGTTTATTTTTTGCTTATTTTGCTGGTCGTTGGTTTGCCAGATTATTCACTATAGTCCTTGGAATGGAATCTTTCCATGTCATTTTGTCCAAAAACAGGGTGTAGTTTTGGAGTTTTGATTTAGAGTGAAGGTTATATGTCCTTGTTTATCCAATTCTGAATCTATCTTTTTGTAAAAACATGTTGGAAAATGTAAGAGCTCATCTGCTCATGACCTCTCACACTTCTCTTGCTCTCTCTCTCCTCTCTGTTTCTCTCTGTGTCCCTCTCTCCTCTCTCTCTCTGTGTCCCTCTCTCCTCTCTCTCTCTGTGTCCCTCTCGCGCTCTCTCTCTCTGTGTCCCTCTCGCGCTCTCTCTCTCTGTGTCCCTCTCGCGCTCTCTCTCTCTGTGTCCCTCTCGCTCTCTCTCTCTCTGTGTCCCTCTCTCTCTCTCCTCTCTGTGTCCCTCTCGCGCTCTCTCTCTCTCTCTGTGTCCCTCTCTCTCTCTCCTCTCTGTTTCTCTCTGTGTCCCTCTCGCGCTCTCTCTCTCTCTCCTCTCTGTTTCTCTCTGTGTCCCTCTCTCTCTCTCCTCTCTGTTTCTCTCTGTGTCCCTCTCGCGCTCTCTCTCTCTGTGTCCCTCTCGCGCGCGCGCTCTCTCTCTCTCTCTCTGTGTCCCTCTCGCGCGCGCGCTCTCTCTCTCTCTCTCTGTGTCCCTCTCGCGCTCTCTCTCTCTCTCTCTCTCTCTGTGTCCCTCTCGCGCTCTCTCTCTCTCTGTGTCCCTCTCGCGCTCTCTCTCTCTCTCTGTGTCCCTCTCGCGCGCTCTCTCTCTCTCTCTCTCTCTCTCTCTCTCTCTCTCTCTCTCTGTGTCCCTCTCGCGCTCTCTCTCTCTCTGTGTCCCTCTCGCGCGCTCTCTCTCTCTCTCTCTCTGTGTCCCTCTCGCGCGCTCTCTCTCTCTCTCTCTCTGTGTCCCTCTCGCGCTCTCTCTCTCTCTCTCTCTCTGTGTCCCTCTCGCGCTCTCTCTCTCTCTCTCTAACCCTCTCGCGCTCTCTCTCTCTCTCTCTCTCTGTGTCCCTCTCGCGCTCTCTCTCTCTCTCTGTGTCCCTCTCGCGCTCTCTCTCTCTCTCTCTCTCTTTGTCCCTCTCGCGCTCTCTCTCTCTCTCTCTCTCTTTGTCCCTCTCGCGCTCTCTCTCTCTCTCTGTGTCCCTCTCGCGCTCTCTCTCTCTCTCTCTCTGTGTCCCTCTCGCGCTCTCTCTCTCTCTCTCTCTCTGTGTCCCTCTCGCGCTCTCTCTCTCTCTCTCTCTGTGTCCCTCTCGCGCTCTCTCTCTCCAGCATTCCTGCCTTCTTCCTTCTGTATGTATTCTACTCTGGTTGCCATGACTGGATGGTTCCAAGACATGCCCTTCCTGGCTGTGATGGGCGTGGCAGCTGGGGCTATCATTGGCTGGCCATTCTCCGCTCTGATTGGGTAAGAGCTGTTCCTTGTGCAGAGTTAATTGTAAAGAGGTGTGATATTAAAGCATCAGAAACAGACTGTTCTGCTCTCTACTGTATAGTTAGTTTCAGCTGGCAGGGCTATGTTTTGTTTTAGGGAGCAAAAGAACTAAGAGGGAGGCATTCAATTGTAATACATTTAAGGTAATTTGTTGATATGGAAATTTACAGATTTTAAAGTTTGGGCTGAGGTTGGGTTGGCAGAAATGTTTCTGAAGAAATTTGAGTCCCTGCTGAAAAAGTTTGAATAGGACTGGGTTCGATGTCAGGGGTTCTAAGTAGGGTCTCTTGTTGCAGTGGTCTAAGGCAGAGTTAGGGTTTGACCGGGGTAGGCCGTCATTCTGAATAAAAATGTGTTCTTAACTGACTTGCCTAGTTAAATAAAGATAAAATAAATATAGTCATGCTGTCTCTGATTGGTTGATGTGGTTGCTAGGCTACCGATCGCCTTCGACCTGCTTGTGCTGAAGAGGAAGTGGAATAGTTTCATCACCTGGGCAACCGTCTCTCTGCTGCTGTTCCTGGTGACACACACACACACACACACTACCCACTGACTCAGTGACTGAGTTATGAATGTTTGTTAAGAACTTTGTCATTATCTTTAGTTGATCGCTATGTAAGGAGAAGAAGCACTCAGAACTAATCTTGTGTGTGTGTTCCAGGTGCCTCTGATGGCGGTGGATTCTTGTTGCTATGGGAAACTGGTCATTGCTCCCCTCAATATTCTACTCTATAATGTCTTCACCCCCCATGGCCCAGATCTCTATGGTAAAAACACGCACGCACGCACACTAGCTAGGTAGGTCCTCTGAAGAAGTTAGCTAGCTAGCTAGCTAGGTCCTCTTCTGAAGCAGCTAGCTAGCTAGCTAGGTCCTCTTCTGAAGCAGTTAGCTAGCTAGCCAGGTTCTCTTCTGAAGCAGTTAGCTAGCTAGCTAGCCAGGTTCTCTTCTGAAGCAGTTAGCTAGCTAGCTAGCTAGGTTCTCTTCTGAAGCAGTTAGCTAGCTAGCTAGCTAGGTTCTCTTCTGAAGCAGTTAGCTAGCTAGCTAGGTCCTCTTCTGAAGCAGTTAGCTAGCTAGCTAGGTCCTCTTCTGAAGCAGTTAGCTAGCTAGATACACTACCGTTCAAAAGTTTGGGTGTCACTTAGAAATGTCCTTGTTTTTTAAATTTTATTTGTATTGGCCAGTCTCAGATAAGGCTTTTTCTTTGCAACTCTACCTAGAAAGCCAGTATCCTGGAGTCGCTTCTTCACTGTTGACGTTGAGAGTTGTTTTGCTGGTACTATTTAATGAAGCTGCCAGTTGAGGACTTGTGAGGCATCTGTTTCTCAAACTAGACACTCTAATGTACTTGTCCTCTTGCTCAGTTGTGCCCCCGGGGTCTCCCTCTCCTTTTTCTATTCTGGTTAGAGCCAGTTTGCACTGTTCTGTGAAGGGAGTAGTACACAGCGTTGTACGAGATCTTCAGTTTCTTGGCAATTTCTCTCATGGAATAGCCTTCAATTCTCAGAACAAGAATAGACTGAGGAGTTTCAGAAAAAAAGTCCTTTGTTTCTGGCCATTTTGAGCCTGTAATTGAACCCACAAATGCTGATGGTCCAGGTACTCAATTAGCCTAAAGAAGGCCAGTTTTATTGCTTCTTTAATCAGAACAACAGAACAACAGCTGTGCTAACGTAATTGCAAAAGGGTTTTCTAATGATCAATTAGCCTTCTTTTAAATGATAAACTTGGATTAGCTAACACAATGTGCCATTGGAACATGTGATTGGTGATGGTTGCTGATAATGGGCCTCTGTACGCCTATGTAGATATTGCATAAAAAAGTCTGTTGTTTCCAGCTCCAGTGGTCATTTACAACATTAACAAAATCTACACTTTCTGATCAATTTGATATTTTAATGGAGAAAATATGTGCTTTTCTTTCAAAAACAAGGACATTTTTAAGTGACCCCAAACTTTTGAATGGTAGTGTAGGTCCTCTCCTGAAGCAGTTAGCTAGCTAGATAGGTCCTCTTCTGAAGCAGTTAGCTAGCTAGCTAGGTCCTCTGAAGCAGTTAGCTAGCTAGCTAGGTCCTCTTCTGAAGCAGTTAGCTAGCTAGATAGGTCCTCTTCTGAAGCAGTTAGCTAGCTAGATGGGTCCTCTTC